>NC_054878.1:32500-332500 GCF_018320785.1 Cheilinus undulatus
CTCCTTGTGACGCATGTGACTTTAAAGGCTGTGCCTTAGTCAGATGCGCAGCTTAAATGCCCAAACTTCCAGATGTGATGAGAAAGGCAGCCTGTTGCAGCCTGCCTGCACGGCAGGGCGGCAACACCAGCCCAGCGCCGCATACGCCGACGAAATGAGCGTCAAATTATGTGATTAGTGCACACACGGTAGTTTTACACTTTGCTTACGAGTGATTCTGAGTCACACAGCGAAGCACGGAATGCTTTGGATCATGCATCTGTGGTACACACATTTGTTTTGTTTTGTATGCTTTTCTTTTTGTCTTTTAACCATATCCATCCATCCATCTATCCATCTATCCATCCATCATCCAACCATCCATCCATCCATCCATCTATCATCCATCATCAAACCATCATCAAACCATCCATTCATCCAAAAAAGAAAAAAATGAATTAAGTTCTTCAACATATGCAAAAATATCCTCAAAAATTTCTACGAAAATTCCTGTACATCGAGAGATATTCCACGTAAATTACTTAAACTTTGATGGAAATTCTTGACAAATATTTCTAAAACTGGACCAGAAGAACTGAAGAATTCCTCTCTATCTTTTAGGAGAGTAAAAATATAAAAAGTCCTCATATGTGCACGCAGGATCTTTGGAGGCTGTGCCGTTAGTCGGACTGCGCAGCTTCAAAGCCCAAACTTCCAGAGTGTCCGTGAACGCAGCACGTGTTGCAGCCCTGTCCTCGCGGCGGCAGAGCGGCAGAGCGGTACCGGAGCGGCACAGCGCCGCATCACGCCGACGAAGAGCGTCAAAGCTGACACGGTTTACACTTTAAGGCACTGATGTTTCCTTACAGCGAAGCCGGAATGCTGGATTGCTGAATGCTGGCTGGTCCCCTTTAAAGCCCTTTAGTCGTTTTAACCGGATAGCCTCCTGACTGTGGAGCCTCATTCATCCGGACGCCTGTAGCTTTGGAGAGAGCGGGGAACTTTTGGACAGAACTGCGACTCTACCGTCGATACCCAGAGGAGTTGGTGAGATATTTGGCTCGACAACACTTTCGCCATGAGGTAAGAACCTAAATGTGTCTGTGAGATGAAGAAATGATGAAGAGGAGGGTGTTTCTGTGGACTGTTCATGAAAACTCTTACATCTAGTTAGAACATAGAACATGTCTGTTAACACTGATGTTCTTATCAGCTAGTTACTAGAACATGTCTGTTCACTGATGTCTTATCAGTCATGAACTTAGAACATGTCTGTTGCTGATGTTCTTATCAGTCTAGTTTATATAGAACATGTCTGTTCACTGATGTTCTTATCAGTCAGTTTAGGAGAATATGTCTGTCTCTCACTGCTGTCTTATCAGTTGCATTTATATGGAGAACATGTCTGTTAACATGATGTTCTTATCAGTCTGGAACATGAAACATGTCTGCAGACACTGGGATTATTCTTATCAGTCTGCTAGGAACACCTTTAGATGTCTGTTAACACTGGGATGTTCTATCAGTCTAGTTAGAACATGAATATGCTGTTAACACTGATGTTCTTATCAGTCTAGGAACATTAACATGTCTGTTAACACTGATGTTCTTATCAGTCTAGTTTATAGGAGAATATGTCTGTTAACACTGATGTTCTTATCAGTCTAGTTTATATGGAGAACATGTCTGCTCACTGATGTTCTTATCAGTCTAGTTAGAACATAGAACATGTCTGTTAACACTGATGTTCTTATCAGTCTAGTTAGAACATAGAACATGTCTGTTAACACTGATGTTCTTATCAGTCTAGTTTATATGGAGAACATGTCTGTTAACACTGATGTTCTTATCAGTCTAGTTAGAACATAGAACATGTCTGTTAACACTGATGTTCTTATCAGTCTAGTTAGAACATAGAACATGTCTGTTAACACTGATGTTCTTATCAGTCTAGTTAGAACATAGAACATGTCTGTTAACACTGATGTTCTTATCAGTCTAGTTTATATGGAGAACATGTCTGTTAACACTGATGTTCTTATCAGTCTAGTTTATATGGAGAACATGTCTGTTAACACTGATGTTCTTATCAGTCTAGTTTTAATCTAGAACATGTCTGTTAACACTGATGTTCTTATCAGTCTAGTTTATATGGAGAACATGTCTGTTAACACTGATGTTCTTATCAGTCTAGTTAGAACATAGAACATGTCTGTTAACACTGATGTTCTTATCAGTCTAGTTTATATGGAGAACATGTCTGTTAACACTGATGTTCTTATCAGTCTAGTTAGAACATAGAACATGTCTGTTAACACTGATGTTCTTATCAGTCTAGTTAGAACATAGAACATGTCTGTTAACACTGATGTTCTTATCAGTCTAGTTAGAACATAGAACATGTCTGTTAACACTGATGTTCTTATCAGTCTAGTTTATATGGAGAACATGTCTGTTAACACTGATGTTCTTATCAGTCTAGTTTATATGGAGAACATGTCTGTTAACACTGATGTTCTTATCAGTCTAGTTAGAACATAGAACATGTCTGTTAACACTGATGTTCTTATCAGTCTAGTTAGAACATAGAACATGTCTGTTAACACTGATGTTCTTATCAGTCTAGTTAGAACATAGAACATGTCTGTTAACACTGATGTTCTTATCAGTCTAGTTAGAACATAGAACATGTCTGTTAACACTGATGTTCTTATCAGTCTAGTTTATATGGAGAACATGTCTGTTAACACTGATGTTCTTATCAGTCTAGTTTATATGGAGAACATGTCTGTTAACACTGATGTTCTTATCAGTCTAGTTTATATGGAGAACATGTCTGTTAACACTGATGTTCTTATCAGTCTAGTTTATATGGAGAACATGTCTGTTAACACTGATGTTCTTATCAGTCTAGTTTATATGGAGAACATGTCTGTTAACACTGATGTTCTTATCAGTCTAGTTTATATGGAGAACATGTCTGTTAACACTGATGTTCTTATCAGTCTAGTTAGAACATAGAACATGTCTGTTAACACTGATGTTCTTATCAGTCTAGTTTATATGGAGAACATGTCTGTTAACACTGATGTTCTTATCAGTCTAGTTAGAACATAGAACATGTCTGTTAACACTGATGTTCTTATCAGTCTAGTTAGAACATAGAACATGTCTGTTAACACTGATGTTCTTATCAGTCTAGTTAGAACATAGAACATGTCTGTTAACACTGATGTTCTTATCAGTCTAGTTTATATGGAGAACATGTCTGTTAACACTGATGTTCTTATCAGTCTAGTTTATATGGAGAACATGTCTGTTAACACTGATGTTCTTATCAGTCTAGTTTATATGGAGAACATGTCTGTTAACACTGATGTTCTTATCAGTCTAGTTTATATGGAGAACATGTCTGTTAACACTGATGTTCTTATCAGTCTAGTTTATATGGAGAACATGTCTGTTAACACTGATGTTCTTATCAGTCTAGTTTATATGGAGAACATGTCTGTTAACACTGATGTTCTTATCAGTCTAGTTTATATGGAGAACATGTCTGTTAACACTGATGTTCTTATCAGTCTAGTTTATATGGAGAACATGTCTGTTAACACTGATGTTCTTATCAGTCTAGTTTATATGGAGAACATGTCTGTTAACACTGATGTTCTTATCAGTCTAGTTAGAACATAGAACATGTCTGTTAACACTGATGTTCTTATCAGTCTAGTTAGAACATAGAACATGTCTGTTAACACTGATGTTCTTATCAGTCTAGTTTATATGGAGAACATGTCTGTTAACACTGATGTTCTTATCAGTCTAGTTTATATGGAGAACATGTCTGTTAACACTGATGTTCTTATCAGTCTAGTTTATATGGAGAACATGTCTGTTAACACTGATGTTCTTATCAGTCTAGTTTATATGGAGAACATGTCTGTTAACACTGATGTTCTTATCAGTCTAGTTTATATGGAGAACATGTCTGTTAACACTGATGTTCTTATCAGTCTAGTTTATATGGAGAACATGTCTGTTAACACTGATGTTCTTATCAGTCTAGTTTATATGGAGAACATGTCTGTTAACACTGATGTTCTTATCAGTCTAGTTAGAACATAGAACATGTCTGTTAACACTGATGTTCTTATCAGTCTAGTTAGAACATAGAACATGTCTGTTAACACTGATGTTCTTATCAGTCTAGTTTATATGGAGAACATGTCTGTTAACACTGATGTTCTTATCAGTCTAGTTTATATGGAGAACATGTCTGTTGTTTGACTCTTCCTCTGAGCCCATGAAGCCTCGGCGCCGGTCTGTGGGGGGGTGACCTCACTAGCAGCGGCGTCATGGTCGTTGTTGACCACCTGTTCTCCAGCAGCCATAAGAAAACAACAATCATGTATTTTTATGTTTACAGTCAACTTTACTGTATGCTGGCGTCATTTTACAATCCCTGACACGTAGACGTCTTTGAGGAAACGCTCTTCTCTGTGGAGTTTCTGGGCCAGTTCCTCGTCTCCATCTCTCATTATGTGATGACAGAAAATTAGGACTTTATTTTCTCTGCAGCACACGCTCAGTTCTTCTCTAATAACCACATCAGTTTTTAGAACAGTGACTAGCAGCATTAACTCTAGGTCACTTTAAAACAATCAGCTGATAATGCCACCATGGTATGAATGAATAAGGATGGCTTCTGTGCTTCCTTTATCAGACTACACTGCCACATGTAGGACGTCCCAGAACACTACAGCGCTAACTAACCCAGCTATGGTATCTCCTGAGCAGATGTTGGTGTCAGACTCAGACAGAGGAAGCCGTCCCAGCATTAAATATTTCTCAGATCTGATAGAACAAACCAACTAGTTTGCCTAAAGCTGGTGGAATAATCCTTTAAAGCTGCTTTTGTTTTAGTTCCTCTCATGAATCTGTCCTTAAAACGGCCCGGGGTTGCTGATGAAGCACAGAGTGGCGGTGAAATGTGATCCTGGCCGACATGGCGAACACAGCGCAGCAGTTTTTTTGTCAGATATCTCCTTTTTGTGTCGCTCTGTTCCTCTCTGTTTCACGCAGAGACGGTTCAAAGGTCAGAGCAGCTTCTGTGGAAGTGTGTGACCTTGTTTTTGTCACTGCAATGATCTAACTGTGGACCAGGTCTGCCCCCTTTAAGACCCTGATCTGTGTGCTAGAGTGAGCTGTGCTGTGGACCAGGTCTGCCCCCTTTAAGACCCTGATCTGTGTGCTAGAGTGAGCTGTGCTGTGGACCAGGTCTGCCCCCTTTAAGACCCTGATCTGTGTGCTAGAGTGAGCTGTGCTGTGGACCAGGTCTGCCCCCTTTAAGACCCTGATCTGTGTGTTAGAGTGAGCTGTGCTGTGAACCAGGTCTGCCCCCTTTAAGACCCTGATCTGTGTGTTAGAGTGAGCTGTGCTGTGGACCAGGTCTGCCCCCTTTAAGACCCTGATCTGTTGCTAGAGTGAGCCGTGCTGTGGACCAGGTCTGCCCCCTTTAAGACCCTGATCTGTGTGCTAGAGTGAGCTGTGCTGTGGACCAGGTCTGCCCCCTTTAAGACCCTGATCTGTGTGTTAGAGTGAGCTGTGCTGTGGACCAGGTCTGCCCCCTTTAAGACCCTGATCTGTGTGTTAGAGTGAGCTGTGCTGTGGACCAGGTCTGCCCCCTTTAAGACCCTGATCTGTGTGTTAGAGTGAGCTGTGCTGTGGACCAGGTCTGCCCCCTTTAAGACCCTGATCTGTTGCTAGAGTGAGCCGTGCTGTGGACCAGGTCTGCCCCCTTTAAGACCCTGATCTGTGTGTTAGAGTGAGCTGTGCTGTGGACCAGGTCTGCCCCCTTTAAGACCCTGATCTGTGTGTTAGAGTGAGCTGTGCTGTGGACCAGGTCTGCCCCCTTTAAGACCCTGATCTGTGTGTTAGAGTGAGCCGTGCTGTGGACCAGGTCTGCCCCCTTTAAGACCCTGATCTGTGTGCTAGAGTGAGCTGTGCTGTGGACCGGGTCTGCCCCCTTTAAGAAAGCCCCTAATTGAATCCAGCTGCTGGACTCTGTAGGCCAGGCTGTGGTTCACAATCGCTGAGGTTGTTTTAAGGAGCTGCCTGTTGTGTCCGTGGGTCCCAGAATGGAAACACACATCATCTTCATGATTTTCCCCCCTCCCTCGCTCTAACTCTTATGGGGCTATTTTTAACTCCTCAGAGGTTCTCTCTTCTTCCTGGCTGATCCTGCTTTCTGGGTGAAATGCTGCAGAATCACTGATGACACTGAAGTCTCCTTTTCCCTCAGAAGTATGCGTGAAGCTTTTAAACTCCAGCTGTTTCTCCTGCTGTTCTTTTAAAGGGAAGTAATGAGTTTAGAGGGGATGGGTCTAACGCCTGGCACCACTGCAGGATCTGCAGAATCTTAGCTGATGCTAAAATTTGAGTTCAGAGGAAGTTTAAGGTGGTGGAGCTTAACTTGAACTTTCTGAGGGAACATTCCTGAATATGGTCTGAATTATGGGACACTACAAACATGCTAATGTTAGCTATGCTAAGATGGATGGAGCAGAAGCCTGATAATATCAACACAATATAAAAACGTCTGCTGATGTCGGCTTTCGCACATTTTTGCGTTTTGTCAGGATTGTCTTTGACTTTGTAAACCTGCTATCTAAGTAGGAGAGTTAATCAGAGTGACGGGCCAGCAGTACTTCAGGAAAGGCTTTGTGACTCTAAAACAGTTGGCTGTACTGTATCGGCTAAGTTTGGAAATATGGACGTACTGGTTACTGGCAAAAATCTACTGCTGTGCAATGAAAGCAAGCATGCTGCTGTTGTTACTAACCAAGGTTATGTACGCTTACAGACATAAACACAACTGTACCTGCTTTAGGGTTGAGGTCGCTTGCCTTTCGGTCGGAGCAAACCCGCGGCGCGCACGCTGTATATGGAAATTCGGGGTTAAACCAACAGATTAGAGCTGAAACGATTCCTCCAATTATCCGGGTATTTTGATTCAAAAAATTCCTCGAGGCTTCGCTTGAATCAGTCATATATCCATATACGCCCACACTGTATCACGCCGTGTGTTGCGTGGCGTGCTGTGTTTCGCATGGATGGCTGGTCATGTGGCACAATGCCCATGTTTTCACTGTTACTATAATGTAACATTTATGATACGAGGCGTGAAAATCATGAAGAAGAAGTGGATGCAGTGATGTTTCCAGGCACTCGTCCTGCGTTCACATCCAGTGGCTGCAGCTCCATGGCAGATAAGGCGCCACGCCTGCACCGGTAAACCTACGGAGATCTCTGAGTTTACACGCTGCCTGCATGACTCGCTGGAGTGAGACAGCGCTCAGTTTGTGTCTGCAGACTTCAGGGAATTCATAAACTTCTCTGATTGACCCGACAGTTTTACAGAAGACAGTCAGGCTTCACGATTCAAGTCCTGTTTTGGTGCTTTCCCTCTCTCTCTCTCTCTCTCTCTCTCTCTCGCGTGCTGACGTTATACATTTAATTATAAATTATTTAAATTCAGCGCACTGACATCTTGATTCCAGTGGATTTTTCAAAAAGTTTCAGCATCACAAATAGTTTGATGAGACTTACATTGATAATGAATCGACACCAGTTAAACAGAAACACTATTGCCACAGACAGACTGAGACAAAATAGGTCAAAGTTCATCATCATCCAGTCAGGATTCAACAGGTCACAGAGGCAGCTTTATCCCTTTAAATGTGTTCTCCGTGTCAGTGGATGGTCTTAAAGGTCAGATTATTATGGTGGAAGAATCACAAACAAAAAAAGCCCAAAAATTAAAAGTGATCACCCTTTAAAAAATGGACCATATTCCTGTAATCTAAAGGTTGACCTTTCAGCCATCATCAGACCTCTGTGTGAATGATGGAGCTTTATTCTGGCTATAATGTGAAATATTACATTCATTCATAAAGCAGAGGATGTTAAAATGGTTAAGTGTCCCTTTACTTTAATGACAAACTGGAAAATAAAAACAAACTACAGTAGAAGAAATAAAGAGTTGGCACCAAACATTTCCTGGGAGAGGATCCCTAAAACCCCAAATATGGCATAATCTAATGTCATTATTTAACTTCCTGTCCTTCTGACTTTAAGAAATGTAAACTGTCTTCAGAACTTCATGTTCACTTTGTTAAATATGTTTTCTTTAGAAAACCTGTTAATACCAGTTTTTAATATAGAAGTAGTTCATTTAAGGGACCAGCTTCTTTTCTCATTTGTCTAGTACTGCTTCTCTAGAAAAAGCCAAAGTGACTGATTAAAAAAATGCAATATTCCTTATTAGAGCACCTGATTAACCGACAGATCACTCGATTAATTGCCAGACGGCTCGATGCAGAGCTCGATTAATCGCCGGAGGAATCGATAGAGAACTCGACTACAAAAGGAATCTATTGCTGCAGCTCTACACTAGATAATCCGCATTCTGCTGACTTTGGGGGGGGACGGGGATCAGGTGTGGTTCTCCTAGAGTGTGTACCTGCTGAACAGGTGTGTGTGAGTGGCAGCTCCAGGTGCTCAGAGCTAGCTCATGCAGGACACCTGCAGCTGTGTATCAGTGCCATAAGGTTTGGACCACACTGACAACCAGAGTTCTGGTCTACTGGGCTTCTCTCCAACTCTAGTCCACAGAGTTCTGAAGAACCGTGGAAGAATGCACCCACCATGGGCTCCACCATCTCTGAGTGGAGAACAGGAGCTCCACAGAATATTCAACTTAGGACGTCATAAACCAGATAAACAGGAGCCCACCTGAAGGCAGCATCTGGCGTCTCTCATTCTTAGAAGTTCATACAGTCTGCTGCTCTTGTATTTCCTCTTCATCTCGATTAAATTCATCCTGTAGAGACATTAAAACCTCTGCATGTCTGCAGCAGGGATGAAGAAACGTTTCTGCCTTTCCCTTCTGAAATAGTTTCCATTTTCTGGCTGTTTTTCTCCTGAAAATGTGAAAAAAATGTTGAGAACAGCTCTGCAGAGCCCTGGATGATGTTTCAGCCTGTCTCACTGAATCAGAAATGTGAAGGGACTCACTCTGCTCTCAGATCAATCCAAGAAAAGCAGAAGCTCCTGCTGTAAGAGCGGCTGGAGTGTGTAGTCTTCAGTAGTTTCTAGTCTAATTTCTGCCACAATGACTCATTGGTTTTCTGAGCTTCTTCCCCTCTCTGCAGATCAAATGTAGCTGAGACTCTGACACAGGAACGGTGAAATGGTGTAATAAACAGCTGAATCAGCACTACAGCTGGGTCAGGACTCGGTGCTACAGAGACTCCCTCAGCTTGGACTCCTTCAGCTTAGACTCCTTCAGCTTAGTCTCCTTCAGCTTAGACTCCTTCAGCTTAGACTCCTTCAGCTTAGTCTCCTTCAGCTTAGACTCCTTCAGCTTAGACTCCTTCAGCTTAGACTCCATCAGCTTAGACTCCTTCAGCTTAGACTCCATCAGCTTAGACTCCTTCAGCTTAGACTCCATCAGCTTAGACTCTTTCAGCTTAGACTCCTTCAGCTTAGACTCCATCAGCTTAGACTCCTTCAGCTTAGTCTCCTTCAGCTTAGTCTCCATCAGCTTAGACTCCTTCAGCTTAGACTCCATCAGTTTAGACTCCTTCAGCTTAGACTCCTTCAGCTTAGACTCCATCAGCTTAGACTCCTTCAGCTTAGACTCCTTCAGCTTAGTCTCCTTCAGCTTAGACTCCATCAGCTTAGACTCCTTCAGCTTAGACTCCTTCAGTTTAGACTCCTTCAGCTTAGACTCCATCAGCTTAGACTCCTTCATCTTAGACTCCTTCAGCTTAGACTCCTTCATCTTAGACTCCATCAACAGAGACTCCTTCAGCTTAGACTCCTTCATCTTAGACTCCATCAACAGAGACTCCTTCAGCTTAGACTCCTTCATCTTAGACTCCATCAACAGAGACTCCTTCAGCTTAGACTCCATCAGTTTAGACTCCTTCAGCTTAGACTCCTTCAGCTTAGTCTCCTTCAGCTTAGACTCCATCAGCTTAGACTCCTTCATCTTAGACTCCATCAACAGAGACTCCTTCAGCTTAGACTCCATCAGCTTAGACTCCTTCAGCTTAGACTCCATCAGTTTAGACTCCTTCAACTTAGACTCCATCAGCTTAGACTCCTTCAGCTTTGACTACTTCAGCTTAGACTCCTTCATCTTAGACTCCATCAACAGAGACTCCTTCAGCTTAGACTCCATCAGTTTAGACTCCTTCAGCTTAGACTCCATCAGCTTAGACTCCTTCATCTTAGACTCCTTCAGCTTAGACTCCTTCATCTTAGACTCCATCAACAGAGACTCCTTCAGCTTAGACTCCTTCAGCTTAGACTCCTTCAGCGGAGACTCCTTCAGCGGAGACTCCTTCAGCTCAGACTCCTTCAGCTTAGACTCCTTCAGCTTTGACTACTTCAGCTTCGACTCCTTCAGCTTAGACTCCTTCAGCTGAGACTCCTTCAGCTTAGACTCCTTCAGCGGGGACTCCTTCAGCTTAGACTCCTTCAGCTTAGACTCATTCAGCTTCGACTCCTTCAGCTTCGACTCCTTCAGCTTCGACTCCTTCAGCTTAGACTCCTTCAGCGGGGACTTCATTTAGCTAAGACTCCTTCAGCGGAGACTCCTTCAGTTTAGACTCCTTCAGTTTAGACTCCTTCAGCTTAGACTCCTTCAGCTTAGACTCCATCAGCTTAGACTCCTTCAGCTTAGACTCCATCAGCTTAGACTCTTTCAGCTTAGACTCCTTCAGCTTAGACTCCATCAGCTTAGACTCCTTCAGCTTAGTCTCCTTCAGCTTAGTCTCCATCAGTTTAGACTCCTTCAGCTTAGACTCCTTCAGCTTAGACTCCATCAGCTTAGACTCCTTCAGCTTAGACTCCTTCAGCTTAGTCTCCTTCAGCTTAGACTCCATCAGCTTAGACTCCTTCAGCTTAGACTCCTTCAGTTTAGACTCCTTCAGCTTAGACTCCATCAGCTTAGACTCCTTCATCTTAGACTCCTTCAGCTTAGACTCCTTCATCTTAGACTCCATCAACAGAGACTCCTTCAGCTTAGACTCCTTCATCTTAGACTCCATCAACAGAGACTCCTTCATCTTAGACTCCATCAACAGAGACTCCTTCAGCTTAGACTCCTTCAGCTTAGACTCCTTCAGCTTAGACTCCATCAGTTTAGACTCCTTCAACTTAGACTCCATCAGCTTAGACTCCTTCATCTTAGACTCCATCAGCTTAGACTCCTTCATCTTAGACTCCATCAACAGAGACTCCTTCAGCTTAGACTCCATCAGTTTAGACTCCTTCAGCTTAGACTCCATCAGCTTAGACTCCTTCATCTTAGACTCCTTCAGCTTAGACTCCTTCATCTTAGACTCCATCAACAGAGACTCCTTCAGCTTAGACTCCTTCAGCGGAGACTCCTTCAGCGGAGACTCCTTCAGCTCAGACTCCTTCAGCTGAGACTCCTTCAGCTTAGACTCCTTCAGCGGGGACTCCTTCAGCTTAGACTCCTTCAGCTTAGACTCATTCAGCTTCGACTCCTTCAGCTTCGACTCCTTCAGCTAAAACTCCTTCAGCTTAGACTCCTTCAGCGGGGACTTCATTTAGCTAAGACTCCTTCAGCGGAGACTCCTTCAGTTTAGACTCCTTCAGTTTAGACTCCTTCAGCTTAGACTCCTTCAGCGGAGACTCCTTCAGCTTAGACTCCTTCAGCTTAGACTCCTTCATCTTAGACTCCTTCAGCTTAGACTCCAGTCTAGACTCCTTCAGCTTAGACTCCTTCAGCGGAGACTCCTTCAGCGGGGACTCCATTTAGCTAAGACTCCTTCAGCTTAGACTCCTTCAGCTTAGACTCCTTCAGCTTAGACTCCTTCAGCTTAGACTCCTTCAGTTTAGACTCCTTCAGCTTAGACTCCTTCAGCTTAGACTCCTTCAGCGGAGACTCCTTCAGCGGAGACTCCTTCAGCTTAGACTCCTTCAGCGGAGATCTCCTTCAGCTTAGACTCCTTCATCTTAGACTCCTTCAGCTTAGACTCCTTCAGCTTAGACTCCTTCAGTTTAGACTCCTTCAGTTTAGACTCCTTCAGCTTAGACTCCTTCAGCTTAGACTCCTTCAGCTTAGACTCCCTTAGCTTAGACTCCTTCAGCTTAGTTTCCTTCAGCTTAGACTCCTTCAGCTTAGTCTCCTTCAGCTTAGACTCCTTCAGCTTAGACTCCTTCAGCTTAGACTCCCTTAGCTTAGACTCCTTCAGCTTAGACTCCTTCAGCTTAGACTCCCTTAGCTTAGACTCCTTCAGCTTAGTCTCCTTCAGCTAAAACTCCTTCAGCTTAGACTCCTTCAGCTTAGACTCCCTTAGCTTAGACTCCTTCAGCTTAGTCTCCTTCAGCTTAGACTCCCTTAGCTTAGACTCCTTCAGCTTAGTCTCCTTCAGCTTAGACTCCTTCAGCTTAGACTCCTTCATCTTAGACTCCTTCAGCTTAGACTCCTTCAGCTTAGTCTCCTTCAGCTTAGACTCCTTCAGCTTAGACTCCTTCAGCTTAGACTCCTTCAGCGGAGACTCCTTCAGCGGAGACTCCTTCAGCTTAGACTCCTTCAGCGGAGACTCCTTCAGCTTAGACTCCATCAGCTTAGACTCCTTCAGCGGAGACTCCTTCAGCGGAGACTCCTTCAGCTTAGACTCCTTCAGTTTAGACTCCTTCAGCTTAGACTCCTTCAGCGGAGACTCCTTCAGCGGAGACTCCTTCAGCTTAGACTCCTTCATCTTAGACTCCTTCAGCTTAGACTCCTTCAGTTTAGACTCCTTCAGTTTAGACTCCTTCAGCTTAGAGTCCTTCAGCTTAGACTCCTTCAGCGGAGACTCCTTCAGCTTAGACTCCTTCAGCGGAGACTCCTTCAGCTTAGACTCCTTCATCTTAGACTCCTTCAGCTTAGACTCCTTCAGCTTAGACTCCTTCAGTTTAGACTCCTTCAGCTTAGACTCCTTCAGTTTAGACTCCTTCAGCTTAGACTCCTTCAGCGGAGACTCCTTCAGCTTAGTCTCTTTCAGTTTAGACTCCTTCAGCTTAGACTCCTTCAGCTTAGACTTCCTTAGCTTGGACTCCTTCAGCTTAGACTCCTTCAGCTTAGACTTCCTTGGTTAAGTCTCCTTCAGCTTAGACTTCCTTAGCTTAGACTCCTTCAGCTTAGACTCCTTCAGCTTAGACTTCTTCAGCTTAGACTCCTTCAGCTTAGACTTCTTCAGCTTAGACTCCTTTAGCTTAGACTCCTTCAGTTTAGACTCCTTCAGCTTAGACTCCTTCAGCTTAGACTCCTTCAGCTTAGACTCCTTCAGCTTAGACTCCTTCAGCGGAGACTCCTTCAGCGGAGACTCCTTCAGCGGAGACTCCTTCAGCGGAGACTCCTTCAGCTTAGACTCCTTCAGCGGAGACTCCCTTAGCTTAGACTCCTTCATCTTAGACTCCTTCAGCTTAGACTCCTTCAGCTTAGACTCCTTCAGCTTAGACTCCTTCAGCTTAGACTCCTTCAGTTTAGACTCCTTCAGCTTAGACTCCTTCAGTTTAGACTCCTTCAGCTTAGACTCCTTCAGCTTAGACTCCCTTAGCTTAGACTCCTTCAGCTTAGTCTCCTTCAGCTTAGACTCCTTCAGTTTAGACTCCTTCAGCTTAGACTCCTTCAGCGGAGACTCCTTCAGCTTAGTCTCTTTCAGCTTAGACTCCTTCAGCTTAGACTCCTTCAGCTTAGACTTCCTTAGTTAAGTCTCCTTCAGCTTAGACTCCTTCAGCTTAGACTCCCTTAGCTTAGACTCCTTCAGCTTAGTCTCCTTCAGCTTAGACTCCTTCAGTTTAGACTCCTTCAGCTTAGACTCCTTCAGCGGAGACTCCTTCAGCTTAGTCTCTTTCAGCTTAGACTCCTTCAGTTTAGACTCCTTCAGCTTAGACTCCTTCAGCTTAGACTCCCTTAGCTTAGACTCCTTCAGCTTAGTCTCCTTCAGCTTAGACTCCTTCAGTTTAGACTCCTTCAGCTTAGACTCCTTCAGCTGAGACTCCTTCAGCTTAGTCTCTTTCAGCTTAGACTCCTTCAGTTTAGACTCCTTCAGCTTAGACTCCTTCAGTTTAGACTCCTTCAGCTTAGACTCCTTCAGCTTAGACTCCCTTAGCTTAGACTCCTTCAGCTTAGTCTCCTTCAGCTTAGACTCCTTCAGTTTAGACTCCTTCAGCTTAGACTCCTTCAGCGGAGACTCCTTCAGCTTAGTCTCTTTCAGCTTAGACTCCTTCAGCTTAGACTCCTTCAGCTTAGACTTCCTTAGTTAAGTCTCCTTCAGCTTAGACTTCCTTAGCTTAGACTCCTTCAGCTTAGACTCCTTCAGCTTAGACTTCTTCAGCTTAGACTCCTTCAGCTTAGACTTCTTCATCTTAGACTCCTTTAGCTAAGACTCCTTCAGTTTAGACTCCTTCAGCTTAGACTCCTTCAGCTTAGACTCCTTCAGCTTAGACTCCTTCAGCTTAGTCTCCTTCAGCATAAACTCCTTCAGCGGAGACTCCTTCAGCTTAGACCTACAGCTTAGACTCCTTCAGCTTTGACTCCTTCAGCGGAGACTCCTTCAGCGGAGACTCCTTCAGCTTAGACTCCTTCAGCGGAGACTCCTTCAGCTTAGACTCCTTCATCTTAGACTCCTTCAGCTTAGACTCCTTCAGCTTAGACTCCTTCAGCTTAGACTCCTTCAGTTTAGACTCCTTCAGCTTAGACTCCTTCAGTTTAGACTCCTTCAGCTTAGACTCCTTCAGCTTAGACTCCTTCAGCTTAGACTCCCTTAGCTTAGACTCCTTCAGCTTAGACTCCTTCAGCTTAGACTCCTTCAGCTTAGTCTCCTTCAGCTTAGACTCCTTCAGCTTAGACTCCTTCAGCTTAGACTCCTTCAGCTTAGACTCCCTTAGCTTAGACTCCTTCAGCTTCGACTCCTTCAGCTTAGACTCCCTTAGCTTAGACTCCTTCAGCTTAGTCTCCTTCAGCTTAGACTCCTTCAGCTTAGACTCCTTCAGCGGAGACTTCTTCAGCTTAGACTCCTTCAGCGGAGAGTCCTCCAGCTTAGTCCCTTTCAGCTTAGACTCCCTTAGCTTAGACTCCTTCAGCTTAGTCTCCTTCAGCTTAGACTCCTTCAGCTTAGACTCCTTCAGCTTAGACTCCTTCAGCGGAGACTCCTTCAGGGGAGACTCCTTCAGCTTAGACTCCTTCAGCGGAGACTCCTTCAGCTTAGACTCCATCAGCTTAGACTCCTTCAGCTTAGACTCCTTCAGCTTAGACTCCTTCAGCTTAGACTCCTTCAGTTTAGACTCCTTCAGCTTAGACTCCTTCAGCGGAGACTCCTTCAGCGGAGACTCCTTCAGCTTAGACTCCTTCATCTTAGACTCCTTCAGCTTAGACTCCTTCAGTTTAGACTCCTTCAGCTTAGACTCCTTCAGTTTAGACTCCTTCAGCTTAGACTCCTTCAGCGGAGACTCCTTCAGCGGGGACTCCATTTAGCTAAGACTCCTTCAGCTTAGACTCCTTCAGTTTAGACCCCTTCAGCTTAGACTCCTTCAGCTTAGACTCCATCAGTTTAGACTCCTTCAGCTTATACTCCTTCAGTTAAGACTCCTTCGGCTTAGACTCCTTCAGCTTAGACTCCTTCAGCTTCGACTCCTTCAGCGGAGACTCCTTCAGCGGAGACTCCTTCAGCTTAGACTCCTTCAGCGGAGACTCCTTCAGCTTAGACTCCTTCAGCTTAGACTCCTTCAGCTTAGACTCCTTCAGTTTAGACTCCTTCAGCTTAGACTCCTCCAGCTTAGTCCCTTTCAGCTTAGACTCCTTCAGCGGAGACTCCTTCAGCTTAGACTCCTTCAGTTTAGACTCCTTCAGCTTAGACTCCTTCAGCTTAGACTTCCTTAGCTTAGACTCCTTCAGCTTAGATTCCTTCAGCTTAGACTTCCTTAGTTAAGTCTCCTTCAGCTTAGACTTCCTTAGCTTAGACTCCTTCAGCTTAGACTCCTTCAGCTTAGACTTCTTCAGTTTAGACTCCTTCAGCTTAGACTTCCTTAGCTTAGACTCCTTTAGCTTTGACTGCTTCAGTTTAGACTCCTTCAGCTTAGACTCCTTCAGCTTAGACTCCTTCAGCTTAGACTCCTTCAGCTTAGACTCCTTCAGCTTAGACTCCTTCAGCTTAGACTCCTTCAGCTTAGACTCCTTCAGCTTAGAGTCCTTCAGCTTAGACTCCTTCAGCGGAGACTCCTCCAGCTTAGTCTCTTTCAGCTTAGACTCCTTCAGGGGAGACTCCAGCTTAGTCTCCTTCAGCTTAGACTCCTTCAGCTTAGACTCCTTCAGCTTAGACTCCTTCAGCTTAGACTCCTTCAGCTTAGTCTCTTTCAGCTTAGACTCCTTCAGCGGAGACTTCTTCAGCTTAGACTCCTTCAGCGGAGAGTCCTCCAGCTTAGTCCCTTTCAGCTTAGACTCCTTCAGCGGAGACTCCAGCTTATTCTCCTTCAGCTTTGACTCCTTCAGCTTAGTCTCCTTCAGCTTAGTCTCCTTCAGCTTAGACTCCTTCAGCTTAGACTCCTTTAGTTTAGACTCCATCAGCTTAGACTCCTTCAGCTTAGACTCCTTCAGTTTAGACTCCCTTAGCTTAGACTCCTTCAGCTTAGTCTCCTTCAGCTTAGACTCCTTCAGCTTAGTCTCCTTCAGCTTAGACTCCTTCAGCTTAGACTCCTTCAGGGGAGACTCCTTCAGCTTAGACTCCCTTAGCTTAGACTCCTTCAGCTTAGACTCCCTTAGCTTAGACTCCTTCAGCTTAGTCTCCTTCAGCTTAGACTCCTTCAGCTTAGACTCCTTCAGCTTAGACTCCTTCAGCTTAGACTTCCTTAGTTAAGTCTCCTTCAGCTTAGACTTCCTTAGCTTAGAGTCCTTCAGCTTAGAATCCTTCAGCTTAGACTTCTTCAGCTTAGACTCCTTCAGCTTAGACTTCTTCAGCTTAGACTCCTTTAGCTTAGACTCCTTCAGCTTAGACTCCTTCAGCTTAGACTCCTTCAGCTTAGACTTCCTTAGCTTAGACTCCTTTAGCTTAGACTCCTTCAGTTTAGACTCCTTCAGCTTAGACTCCTTCAGCTTAGACTCCTTCAGCATAGACTCCTTCAGCGGAGACTCCTTCAGCTTAGACTCCTTCAGCTTAGACTCTTTCAGCTTAGACTCCTTCAGCTTAGAATCCTTCAGCTTAGACTCCTTCAGCTTAGACTCCTTCAGCTTAGACTCCTTCAGCGGAGACTCCTCCAGCTTAGTGTCTTTCAGCTTAGACTCCTTCAGGGGAGACTCCAGCTTAGTCTCCTTCAGCTTAGACTCCTTCAGTTTAGACTCCTTCAGCTTAGACTCCTTCAGCTTAGACTTCTCCAGCTTAGACTCCTTCAGCTTAGACTCCTTCAGCGGAGACTTCTTCAGCTTAGACTCCTTCAGCGGAGAGTCCTCCAGCTTAGTCCCTTTCAGCTTAGACTCCTTCAGCTTTGACTCCTTCAGCTTAGTCTCCTTCAGCTTAGTCTCCTTCAGCTTAGACTCCTTCAGCTTAGATTCCTTTAGCTTAGACTCCTTTAGCTTAGACTCCTTCAGCTTAGACTCCTTCAGTTTAGACTCCCTTAGCTTAGACTCCTTCAGCTTAGTCTCCTTCAGCTTAGACTCCTTCAGCTTAGTCTCCTTCAGCTTAGACTCCTTCATCTTAGACTCCTTCAGCTTAGACTCCTTCAGCTTTGACTCCCTTAGCTTAGACTCCTTCAGCTTAGACTCCCTTAGCTTAGACTCCTTCAGCTTAGTCTCCTTCAGCTTAGACTCCTTCAGCTTAGACTCTTTCAGCTTAGACTCCTTCAGCTTAGACTCCTTCAGCTTAGACTTTCTTAGTTAAGTCTCCTTCAGCTTAGACTTCCTTAGCTTAGACTCCTTCAGCTTAGAATCCTTCAGCTTAGACTTCTTCAGCTTAGACTCCTTCAGCTTAGACTTCTTCAGTTTAGACTCCTTCAGCTTAGACTCCTTCAGCTTAGACTCCTTCAGCTTAGACTCCTTCAGCTTAGACTTCCTTAGCTTAGTCTCCTTCAGCTTAGACTCCTTCAGCTTAGTCTCCTTCAGCTTAGACTCCTTCATCTTCGACTACTTCAGCTTAGACTCCTTCAGCTTAGACTCCCTTACCTTAGACTCCTTCAGCTTAGACTCCTTCAGCTTAGACTCCTTCAGCTTAGACTCCTTCAGCTTACACTCCTTCAGCTTAGACTTCCTTAGTTAAGTCTCCTTCAGCTTAGACTTCCTTAGCTTAGACTCCTTCAGCTTAGAATCCTTCAGCTTAGACTTCTTCAGCTTAGACTCCTTTAGCTTAGACTCCTTCAGCTTAGACTCCTTCAGCTTAGACTCCTCCAGCTTAGTCTCTTTCAGCTTAGACTCCTTCAGGGGAGACTCCAGCTTAGTCTCCTTCAGCTTAGTCTCTTTCAGTTTAGACTCCTTCAGCTTAGACTCCTTCAGCTTAGACTCCTTCAGCTTAGACTCCTTCAGCTTAGTCTCTTTAAGCTTAGACTCCTTCAGCGGAGACTCCTTCAGCTTAGACTCCTTCAGCGGAGAGTCCTCCAGCTTAGTCCCTTTCAGCTTAGAATCCTTCAGCGGAGACTCTAGCTTAGTCTCCTTCAACTTAGACTCCTTCAGCTTAGTCTCCTTCAGTTTAGTCTCCTTCAGCTTAGACTCCTTCAGCTTACACTCCTTTAGCTTAGACTCCTTCAGCTTAGACTCCTTCAGCTTAGTCTCTTTCAGCTTAGACTCCTTCAGCGGAGACTCCTTCAGCTTAGACTCCTTCAGCGGAGAGTCCTCCAGCTTAGTCCCTTTCAGCTTAGACTCCTTCAGCGGAGACTCCAGCTTAGACTCCTTCAGCTTAGACTCCTTCAGCTTAGACTCCCTTAGCTTAGACTCCTTCAGCTTAGTCTCCTTCAGCTTAGACTCCTTCAGCTTAGACTCCTTCAGCTTAGACTCCCTTAGCTTAGACTCCTTCAGCTTAGTCTCCTTCAGCTTAGACTCCTTCAGCTTAGTCTCCTTCAGCTTAGACTCCTTCAGCTTAGACTCCTTCAGCTTAGACTCCCTTAGCTTAGACTCCTTCAGCTTAGTCTCCTTCAGCTTAGACTCCTTCAGCTTAGTCTCCTTCAGCTTAGACTCCTTCAGCTTAGACTCCTTCAGCTTAGACTCCTTCAGCTTAGACTCCCTTAGCTTAGACTCCTTCAGCTTCGACTCCTTCAGCTTAGACTCCCTTAGCTTAGACTCCTTCAGCTTAGTCTCCTTCAGCTTAGACTCCTTCAGCTTAGACTCCTTCAGCTTAGACTCCCTTAGCTTAGACTCCTTCAGCTTAGTCTCCTTCAGCTTAGTCTCCTTCAGCTTAGACTCCTTCAGCTTAGACTCCTTCATCTTAGACTCCTTCAGCTTAGACTCCTTCAGCTTAGTCTCCTTCAGCTTAGACTCCTTCAGCTTAGACTCCTTCAGCTTAGACTCCTTCAGCTTAGACTCCTTCAGCGGAGACTCCCTCAGTGGCGCCTCCTTCAGCTTAGTCTCCTTCAGCTTAGACTCCTTCAGCTTAGACTCCTTCAGCTTAGACTCCTTCAGCTTAGACTCCTTCAGCTTTGTCTCCTTCAGCTTAGACTCCTTCAGCTTAGACTCCTTCAGCTTAGTCTCCTTCAGCTTAGACTCCTTCAGCTTAGACTCCTTCAGCTTAGACTCCTTCAGCTTAGACTCCTTCAGCTTAGACTCCCTCTGTGGCGCCTGCTTCAGCAGCAGCTGTCGGCCTGTTAACTCTTTGAGTCCCAGCACTTCTATAAAATGGAAAGTGGCTTGTGCCAGCGTTTTTGGCCATTTTGAATCATCTTTCATGGCCCACAGAATATTTTGTACTATGATTCTGAAAACACCAAATAGCTCAAATAAACAAAGAAACTCTCTATTTCATCATAGAAAAAAATGTTTGTTTGCAGGTTGTTCCTTTCTTGATTTATCTGAAGTTGAATAGAGGCTAGTTTCACCAAAAAGACCACTTTTTTTTCTAGAAAGCTGAGAGAACTGCCTTTTTGTGAAAGAGAGTCTGTCAAGCAGAACAGTGATTTGAATGTTATAATTTTGCCTTCAATGACATAAAAGACATCTGAAAATTGTATTACAAATGTTATTTTATTGTAAAATAAATAACAATACTTCCAGCCACTGTCATTCACACTCTGGAACTGGACGGCCTCCACGGGACCCCCCGATACGCCCACGTCCTCTCCTGCTTGTCGCTGTTTGCATCCAGCTGGCAGGAGGCTGCCTTCTCCGATGCACGGGGGGGTTAGGGTTAGGCCTCGCGGCATTCTTTAGCCTCTTGACCACATAGACAGATGAATTAAAGCACCGATCCCTGGATTCGCTGTCGTTAAGTTCAGTGCCGGTTTCAGTGAGTCAGCGATTTCTCAGGCAAAAGTTTAAAGTTTCATTCTGCGTCTAAGTTAGAACTTTTAGCTTAGATTACCTCCGTAATGATCGCTCTGCTCTTTGACCCCAGGGTCTCCACCTCTGACGTTTGATCTACTGTCACTTCCGACTGTAGTGTTCCGACTACGTATCCCAGAAGTCCCAAAATTACTCACAGGGAGCGTGAGAGTGCCCCTTGTGTCAGCCGCCGAATAAAACACTTGCACGTATATATACGTCGATGGCACTCAAGCGTTGGTTTTCAAATGACGTATATATGTCAATGGCACTCAATGAGTTAAGGTCAGCAACACCTGACCGGAGCACATTCCTAATCCGTGAGAGTGGCGTGCTTTTATAACGCCGGCTGGCTTGTTTTCCTGCGGGACGTTCTGCAGCACCCAGCGCTGATGTCAGCTTATCTCAGGCTGTTTGATAAGCTGCAGCGTCAGGGTGGCGAAGCTGTGACGGGTCATGGTAACACGCCTTGACAACTGCTGAAAGGCCTCATGCCTCCCAGGCGCTGCAGGTTCACGGCACAGATGAATGACAGGAGCTCAGGATCTACCCGGGACACTTAGCCAGAGTTAGGCTGGACCGCAGCCACTGATGCTATCCCATCCTGATGAGGCTCTAATGAGGTCAGCCTGAGGCTAATTAGACATGAAAATAAATGAGTGGGGTACTCTGATTCCTCAGAGTTAAACTACAGACACCTACTCAGGTCCCTTTGAGTCTGAAGTCTAGACTGAGGAGGAGAGAGAGAGAAATCAGAGCGACGGCCGAGTCACTGCAGGGACGTTAAGCTCTCCATCATAAAACGAATGAATGCGTCATGTTCCTGGAGTCCAAACAGGAAGTCAGACCTCTTCACCTGGGACTGTGTCAGATGTTATCAATGTGAGGACAAAAGGAGCTTAGCAGACTGGGAGCAGCATCAGAGCTGTCAGAAACAGGAGCTAGAGGACTGTGAGGGCCTCACTTTAGTCCTGAATATAGTTTAAGCCAGGGTTTTCATACTGATTTGTTGAAATTGAAACCTTTAAAACACACTCGCAGTGTTCTTTTCATTAGGCATGGTTGTTTCGAGCCGTGTTGTGGCGTGATTGGTGGTCTGTAAAGACTCACCATAACTTGGTTCTGATGATTTCCACGTTTGTTGAGATAAATTCTGAACTCTCTGCCACAGATAGCAGCTTTTTAAACTGATATCTGCCACAGATAGCAGCTTTTAAAGCTGCTATCTGCCACAGATAGCAGCTTTTAAAGCTGATATCTGCCACAGATAGCAGCTTTTAAAGCTGATATCTGCCACAGATAGCAGCTTTTTAAGCTCATATCTGCCACAGATAGCAGCTTTTAAAGCTGATATCTGCCACAGATAGCAGCTTTTTAAGCTCATATCTGCCACAGATAGCAGCTTTTTAAACTGATATCTGCCACAGATAGCAGCTTTTAAAGCTGATATCTGCCACAGATAGCAGCTTTTAAAGCTGATATCTGCCACAGATAGCAGCTTTTTAAGCTGATATCTGCCACAGATAGCAGCTTTTTAAGCTGATATCTGCCACAGATAGCAGCTTTTTAAACTGATATCTGCCACAGATAGCAGCTTTTTAAACTGATATCTGCCACAGATAGCAGCTTTTTAAGCTGATATCTGCCACAGATAGCAGCTTTTTAAGCTCATATATTCCACAGATATGGGCTTTTTAAGCTCATATATTCCACAGATATGGGCTTTTTAAGCTCATATATTCCACAGATATGGGCTTTTTAAGCTCATATATTCCACAGATATGGGCTTTTTAAGCTCATATATTCCACAGATAGCAGCTTTTTAAGCTCATATCTGCCACAGATAGCAGCTTTTTAAGCTCATATATTCCACAGATATGGGCTTTTTAAGCTCATATATTCCACAGATATCAGCTGTCTGATGACTGTCTGCAGAGGTAAAATCCTCCTGAGGAGCACACTAGTCCTGGTTTTAGTCCGAGGCAGACACAGATCCCGTTGTCTGCAGTAAATGTGCTTTAGGTGTTAGTCCACGCATGGATCATGGCAGAACGTCTCTGTGGTCACAGTCAGACCCAACCATGAGGCTCTGTAGCCCCAGGGTGACAGGTTTTGGCACACCTTCCTAATTTCTTCTTTATGAGATGGTAGAGATCTTTCCTTGTGAACGCTCTCACCTGTAACTCCTCCTCACAGTTTGATGCTGACTGACACAGCAGAGGGTTTACAACAGGAGCATTACTCAGGAGTCTCAGCTGACCTGCTGAGTCCTGCCATACGCTCGCTTCTCTGATCTCATACCGCCCATCCTGTCCCGGGACTGTGTGCTCTTTAGTTTGCTCCTGATGAATGACTCCAGTGTTTAACTCCTCGTCTTTCTGTCCTGAGTCACAGAATAAATGCTGAGATTATTACAGAGCAGCTTTGAAGGAAATAACCCCGTGTTTCTCTCACAGGGCTTTTCTGGACTCATAATGTGGAGTTCAGTGTTTCTGTTTTTGGGGTAGATGATATAAATACATTCTACAACCACTGACCATGCTGGTGTTCTCTGCTCTCACACAGACAGCATGACGCCCCTGTTTCTCTGCTCTATTCCACCTCTCCAAAATTATGAGGATGAGAATTTGATATGAACTCCTCTAATGTAGCCTTTTGATTTTAGAAGAGACCCAAAAGGACTGAGATTTTCCAGAAGCAGCTGCTTTTTTAGCCCGATAGGCCATGACCACCTGTCCACATTGTCCACCTGTGTTTCTAACGTGGTCACAGATGACAGGCTGATGAGCTGATTTTAGTTTTTAAGCATCAAATCTGCATTTTAGAGTCACCAGCTTGATTTGACGGAGGCAGAAGTGACCATATTTGGACGGGATCACATTTGAACTTTTCAAAGACTGAATTTAAAATAAATGTGGGTAAAGCTGTTTTTGTTAAACTAGTTTAAGCTCCTGCTCTTTCATGTCCTTTCTTGTGTCCTGTAGTTTTTATCCTGGTGGGACTTTCAATCTGATCCGTGCCAGCGTCCTGGTCGGGGTCACAGATTGAGAACAGGTCTGATAGTTACAGGTGTTTGTAGAGCTCTAAATATTTCCATCAGTGCATGGCTGAGAAAGGTCGTATGTGTTTAACCTCTGAGGTGTTGTCCTCACCGCCCTGTGGGTTTGGAGAGGCCCTTACACTGACATCACTCTGATCATCAGGTGGAGGAGAGCTGAACCTACAGTCCAGAGGAGCACAGTCAGTTTAGGAACATCTGTCCCTGATGAAGCCTGTCCTGGGGTGGGTGTGTTTTAAGGATGCACAGTATTATCAGTATGATATTGGCAGATACAAAAATCTAGAAAAAATATTTACAGTGGTTATTTAGGGTGTATAAATCTCCCTGTGTCAGCTGTAAATATTAGAGTTTTAGGCTGGACAAACAAACTTGTTAGCTGATGTCTTGTTCTTTATTCATCACCGTTCCGTTTTAAGGATCATTCTCATATTAATGAAGCTCAGCATTAGTTCAAGGAAGTCATACTCACAGCTGCAGTCAGCTGATAGCCAGCTTCACCTCCTCCACCCCAGCCTCCTCCTTTATAGACTAAAGCTCCACCTCCTCCACCCCAGCCTCCTCCTTTATAGACTAAAGCTCCACCTCCTCCACCCCAGCCTCCTCCTTTATAGACTAAAGCTTCACCTCCTCCACCCCAGCCTCCTCCTTTATAGACTAAAGCTTCACCTCCTCCACCCCAGCCTCCTCCTTTATAGACTAAAGCTCCACCTCCTCCACCCCAGCCTCCTCCTTTATAGACTAAAGCTCCACCTCCTCCACCCCAGCCTCCTCCTTTATAGACTAAAGCTTCACCTCCTCCACCCCAGCCTCCTCCTTTATAGACTAAAGCTTCACCTCCTCCACCCCAGCCTCCTCCTTTATAGACTAAAGCTTCACCTCCTCCACCCCAGCCTCCTCCTTTATAGACTAAAGCTCCACCTCCTCCACCCCAGCCTCCTCCTCTATAGACTAAAGCTCCAACTCCTCCACCCCAGCCTCCTCCTTTATAGACTAAAGCTCCACCTCCTCCACCCCAGCCTCCTCCTTTATAGACTAAAGCTCCACCTCCTCCATCCCAGCCTCCTCCTCTATAGACTAAAGCTTCACCTCCTCCACCCCAGCCTCCTCCTTTATAGACTAAAGCCTCACCCCCCCAGCCTCCTCCTTCATAGACTAAAGCTTCACCTCCTCCACCCCAGCCTCCTCCTTTATAGACTAAAGCCTCACCCCCCCAGCCGCCTCCTGCATAGACAAAAGCGTCACCTCCTCCCCCCCAGCCTCCTCCTTTATAGACTAAAGCCTCACCTCCTCCACCCCAGCCTCCTCCTTTATAGACTAAAGCTCCAACTCCTCCACCCCAGCCTCCTCCTTTATAGACTAAAGCTCCACCTCCTCCACCCCAGCCTCCTCCTTTATAGACTAAAGCTCCACCTCCTCCACCCCAGCCTCCTCCTCTATAGACTAAAGCTTCACCTCCTCCACCCCAGCCTCCTCCTCTATAGACTAAAGCTTCACCTCCTCCACCCCAGCCTCCTCCTTTATAGACTAAAGCCTCACCCCCCCAGCCTCCTCCTTCATAGACTAAAGCTCCACCTCCTCCACCCCAGCCTCCTCCTTTATAGACTAAAGCTTCACCTCCTCCACCCCAGCCTCCTCCTTTATAGACTAAAGCTCCAACTCCTCCACCCCAGCCTCCTCCTTTATAGACTAAAGCTCCACCTCCTCCACCCCAGCCTCCTCCTTTATAGACTAAAGCTCCACCTCCTCCACCCCAGCCTCCTCCTTTATAGACTAAAGCTTCACCTCCTCCACCCCAGCCTCCTCCTCTATAGACTAAAGCTTCACCTCCTCCACCCCAGCCTCCTCCTTTATAGACTAAAGCTTCACCTCCTCCACCCCAGCCTCATCCTTTATAGACTAAAGCTCCACCTCCTCCACCCCAGCCTCTTCCTGTATGAGGCAGTTGTCCTGCTGGTGTGTATCTGTGCCGTGCAGCAGTCGTCCTGCTGGTGTGTATCTGTGCCGTGCAGCAGTCGTTCTGGTGTGTATCTGTGCCGTGCAGCAGTCGTCCTGGTGTGTATCTGTGCCGTGCAGCAGTCGTTCTGGTGTGTATCTGTGCCGTGCAGCAGTCGTCCTGGTGTGTATCTGTGCCGTGCAGCAGTCGTTCTGGTGTGTATCTGTGCCGTGCAGCAGTCGTCCTGGTGTGTATCTGTGCCGTGCAGCAGTCGTTCTGGTGTGTATCTGTGCCGTGCAGCAGTCGTTCTGGTGTGTATCTGTGCCGTGCAGCAGTCGTTCTGGTGTGTATCTGTGCCGTGCAGCAGTCGTCCTGGTGTGTATCTGTGCCGTGCAGCAGTCGTCCTGGTGTGTATCTGTGCCGTGCAGCAGTCGTCCTGGTGTGTATCTGTGCCGTGCAGCAGTTATATATTGGTCCCTGCAGAGAGGTTCTTGTGGCCTCCTGCTGGCTGCAGAACCATGAGACCCTGCAGAAGAACAGAGTAACTTTAGCCTTTGTGGAAGAGTAAATACTGTCAAGTGAATAATTAGTTTTATGTTCTCCTTCAGTGATGATGAGCCGTTCAGAAATACTGTTGTCATGTTGTCTGCGGTTTAGGTCCAGAACAACTATCATGTCTCTGCCATGCTTAAACCTCTGACATCCCCCCTCCCATCCACATAGTTCTGTCATCAGAAGTTGTCGCCCTGGCAACCAAACACTGATGCCAAATGAAAACTCTTTGTTCAGCCAATCGCAGCCTTGATAGATCTTGAATGAATGAATGGAGAGGAGAAATAAGAGTTGCAGCTCCAGTGAAAACGGAGCGAGAAAGGGGAGGGGGGGGTGTAAAGTTGTGAAACAGGTCGTCCAGATCACAGTCAGGCCTCATTTGGCCTCCATAATGAAGCGACCCCGGACAAACCCCTCCATCTTTGTTCCCCAGAACAATGGCTGTGCACAGGGAGAGAGAATCATCGAACACAAGAAGTCAGCCAGGCTAACCAGGCTGGACGGAGGGATGGAGGGAGGACAGGCTGGACGGAGGGAGGGAGGGAGGACAGGCTGGACAGAGGGAGGGAGGACAGGCTGGATGGAGGGATGGAGGGAGGACAGGCTAGACGGAGGGATGAAGGACAGGCTGGATGAAGGGATGGAGGGAGGACAGGCTGGACAGAGGGAGGGAGGGAGGACATGCTGAATGGAGGGATGGAGGGAGGACAGGCTGGATGGAGGGATGGAGGGAGGACAGGCTGGACGGAGGGAGGGAGGGAGGACAGGCTGGACAGAGGGAGGGAGGACAGGCTGGATGGAGGGATGGAGGGAGGACAGGCTGGACGGAGGGATGTAGGACGGGCTGGATGCAGGGATGGAGGGAGGACAGGCTGGAAGGAGGGAGGGAGGGAGGACATGCTGGAGGGAGGGATGGAGGGAGGACAGGCTGGATGGAGGGATGGAGGGAGGACAGGCTGGACAGAGGGAGGGAGGGAGGACATGCTGAATGGAGGGATGGAGCCAGGACAGGCTGGAGGGAGGGATGGAGGGAGGACAGGCTGGACGGAGGGAGGGAGGGAGGACAGGCTGGACAGAGGGAGGGAGGACAGGCTGGATGGAGGGATGGAGGGAGGACAGGCTAGACGGAGGGATGAAGGACAGGCTGGATGGAGGGATGGAGGGAGGACAGGCTGAATGGAGGGATGGAGGGAGGACAGGCTGAATGGAGGGATGGAGGGAGGACAGGCTAGACGGAGGGATGAAGGACAGGCTGGATGAAGGGATGGAGGGAGGACAGGCTGGACAGAGGGAGGGAGGGAGGACATGCTGAATGGAGGGATGGAGGGAGGACAGGCTGGATGGAGGGATGGAGGGAGGACAGGCTGAATGGAGGGATGGAGGGAGGACAGGCTGAATAGATGGAGGGAGGGAGGACAGGCTGGATGAATGGAGGGAGGGAGGACAGGCTGGACGGAGGGATGGAGGGAGGACAGGCTGGACGGAGGGAGGACAGGCTGGATGAATGGAGGGAGGGAGGACAGGCTGAATGGAGGGAGGGAGGGAGGACAGGCTGGATAGAGGGAGGGAGGACAGGCTGGATAGAGGGAGGGAGGACAGGCTGGATGAATGGAGGGAGGGAGGACAGGCTGAATGGAGGGAGGGAGGACAGGCTGGACGGAGGGAGGGAGGACAGGCTGGATGAATGGAGGGAGGGAGGACAGGCTGGATGGAGGGATGGAGGGAGGACAGGCTGGACAGAGGGAGGGAGGACAGGCTGGACGAAGGGAGGGATGAAGGACAGGCTGGACGGAGGGAGGGAGGGAGGACAGGCTGAATGGAGGGAGGGAGGACAGGCTGGACGGAGGGATGGAGGGAGGACAGGCTGGACAGAGGGAGGGAGGACAGGCTGGAGGTAGGGAGGGCTGACGGGCTGGCTGGAGCGGAGGGAGGAGGAGGACAGGCTGGACGGAGGGAGGGAGGACAGGCTGGACGGAGGGATGAAGGACAGGCTGAATGGATGGAGGGAGGACAGGCTGGATGGAGGGATGGAGGGAGGACAGGCTGGACAGAGGGAGGGAGGACAGGCTGGACGAAGGGAGGGATGAAGGACAGGCTGGACGGAGGGAGGGAGGGAGGACAGGCTGAATGGAGGGAGGGAGGACAGGCTGGACGGAGGGATGAAGGACAGGCTGAATGGATGGAGGGAGGACAGGCTGGACAGAGGGAGGGAGGACAGGCTGGATGAATGGAGGGAGGGAGGACAGGCTGAATGGAGGGAGGGAGGACAGGCTGGACGGAGGGATGGAGGGAGGACAGGCTGGACGGAGGGAGGACAGGCTGGATGAATGGAGGGAGGGAGGACAGGCTGGATGGAGGGATGGAGGGAGGACAGGCTGGATGGAGGGATGGAGGGAGGACAGGCTGGATGGAGGGATGGAGGGATGGAGGGAGGACAGGCTGGATGGATGGATGGAGGGAGGACAGACTGGATGGATGGATGGAGGGAGGACAGGCTGGATGGATGGAGGGAGGGAGGACAGGCTGAATGGAGGGAGGGAGGACAGGCTGGATGGAGGGATGGAGGGATGGAGGGAGGACAGGCTGGATGGATGGATGCCAGCAGCACAGACATAAAACAGCTATTCAGGATGTGAGCTTTCATAAACTAGTCAAACATGACGCTGAACTGCTTTAGCATGGTTGGATTTTAGTGAAGCTTTGGTAATCATTTCATTTAACAAAAATATGTTAGAACTTTGTTGATCATGATTTTTGCTTCAATAAGACATTTCCTCTTAACCCAGGATCAGGTAACAGTCGCCTTTTTGTGGTTTTATGACGACTTGAGAGGATAAGAACAGTCCTGTTGGTGGGAGAACGTGTCAAAGAGGAAACTAGTTAGTCTTCATTTAAGAGAGAAATTCCAGTGAAAGATTCTCAGATCAGTCAGGAATACCTGCACTTAGTCCCGGATCAGTTCGGGGCTGTGTCTGACTCTAGGAAGTGGTTTGAGTAGAACTTATTGTCTAAATCAGGCCCGCTCCAGGTCTCTGTTAGGTCTGAGTTCGAGCGTGAGAACAGCAGAGTGAGTGTGCTGAATTATTCATGTTGGCTGGGTAAAGCCTCGGTTTGTACCCAGCTCACATCAGCTCTGTGTTTACTTCCATGATTTCTCTACAGATTAGATTGTGTGCTGCAGCGTGTGAGGTTATTAGATGTTCTCATGTGCAGATTTGTAACTGAAGGAAATGAATGCCTCACGCGTAATTGTGGCCTGTGCGGTGAAGAAAGGTGGAGTTTAGGGATGACCAGGTTTTACTTTAGCTGCTCTTAATCCCAAATTCTCTGGTTGATCTTCATTAACCTTTTTGTCACTTTTGAAATTCCACTTTTTTAAAAATTTTGTTGTTTAATTTTGATTTTTGTGCTGTCTTAATTTATCCTGAAAGGACCAAAGGAATTCTGGGTAGATCAAAGATTAGGACATGAACTTAATTCTGTTGAGGTAAATGTTTGGTATTACAAGGTTCAGATGACTTCTGACCTGACCTCTAAGCTGTCTGTGAGTTTTTAAAGTGAAATGAGGCATTAAGGAACAGTGGGACTAATTTACGTCACTGTGGCTAACCCAAAGAATTTGACGCAGTAATTATGGACCTTAATTATCTGTAATTAATGCATTAATGCTGACAGCTCTAGTTTTGTTAAATCTGCTGGTTTAGCTGTTGGTCAGTCTACTTGTCTCTGTCACGTACTGAGCTCTCCTATAGGTGGCAGTGAAACCTGATAAAAGGAAGACAGAAATCATCCTTCTGTCAGTAGCATGCTTTAAATTCCTTTGTTCAACAGAGAAGAAACAAAACATCCAACAGAGGTACGAAACACAGAACAATTACATCCAACAGAGCAACAAAACACAGAACAATTACATCCAACAGAGATACGAAACACAGAACAATTACATCCAACAGAGCAACAAAACACAGAACAATTACATCCAACAGAGATACGAAACACAGAACAATTACATCCAACAGAGCAACGAAACACAGAACAATTACATCCAACAGAGCAACAAAACACAGAACAATTACATCCAACAGAGCAACGAAACACAGAACAATTACATCCAACAGAGCAACAAAACACAGAACAATTACATCCAACAGAGCAACAAAACACAGAACAATTACATCCAACAGAGATACGAAACACAGAACAATTACATCCAACAGAGCAACGAAACACAGAACAATTACATCCAACAGAGCAACAAAACACAGAACAATTACATCCAACAGAGCAACTAAACACAGAACAATTACATCCAACAGAGATACGAAACACAGAACAATTACATCCAACAGAGGTATGAAACACAGAACAATTACATCCAACAGAGATACGAAACACAGAACAATTACATCCAACAGAGCAACGAAACACAGAACAATTACATCCAACAGAGCAACAAAACACAGAACAATTACATCCAACAGAGCAACAAAACACAGAACAATTACATCCAACAGAGATACGAAACACAGAACAATTACATCCAACAGAGCAACGAAACACAGAACAATTACATCCAACAGAGCAACAAAACACAGAACAATTACATCCAACAGAGATACGAAACACAGAACAATTACATCCAACAGAGCAACGAAACACAGAACAATTACATCCAACAGAGATACGAAACACAGAACAATTACATCCAACAGAGATACGAAACACAGAACAATTACATCCAACAGAGCAACTAAACACAGAACAATTACATCCAACAGAGCAACTAAACACAGAACAATTACATCCAACAGAGCAAAGGTTCAACACACTAAGACAAATGCAGAAGTGACCCATTTGCATCACTTCTTGTTGGCAGAGGACGGCGCCATGATGAGCCGTTTTCATATGGGCGTGTTCAGTGTGCTACTAATGTGTTGCCATAACACACTGAAAACCATAGAATAATGTCCCCCCAAATTACATCAGTTTTCAGTGAATAGATGTCCAAAAAGGGGAATTATTTTTCTGAATTTTTAAAGTGAAACCAGTGGAAAAGTGGCAAAATCAATTTTGTTTTGCCAGAAGGAGGCGGAGTTATGAATTTCTGATGTTGGTGCGTGATTTGATAGAGGCTCCATGTGTGATCATCTGTGAGAAGTTTGGTGATAATTGGTGTAAGCACTCAAAAGTTATGGACAATAATTGTTTTTACACCATGTTTTTTTTTTTTTTTTTTGAGAAAAATGGTGAAAAAAGTGGTCGTCAAAGTTTGGGGCCTTATCAGGCCCCGCCCCCTGGTGAAAACTCCTGCAAAGCACAAGCTGAGATCTCCATCTTGTCTAGTTTCAGGAAATACCAGTCTGGGGTCAGTCGGATGATTCCCCTTGGACAAGTTCGTTCAAATGTGAGGACTGTAAATTGACCGAAAAACTGCCATATTTGGACACTTTCCTTTATGATGTCATTTCCTGTGCATTTTAGAGGATGGTCCCAAGAGGGTTTTTTGTTCGTCTAGTCATGATACATATGTGTACCAAGTTTCATGCATGTCGCTCAAACCTGTGGGCAGGGCTCCTGAATACCAGTGAAAACCAGGTTTTGGGGCCCCTGAGGGGCCATTTTTTGAATGAGATGAATGGAACAACCAGAATACAAAATTTTTTGCCAGGATCTAACAAGCTGCCAGTTTTAGTGGGTTTTGAAGCATGTTAAGGCCCCCAGAAATGCAAACGTTGTGACAGAATAAAAAGAGATTCCCACAGTTACAATAGGGCTCTGGCACTGGTCAGTGCTCAGACCCTAAACATAAGGTAGGATTAGATATTCCTTTATTAGTCCCACAAGGGGAAATTCCAATTAACATTTACAGTAAACGTCCTTTTTCACAGATGAACAACTGCTAATCTAAATCTTACTGTTACACACGGCGTGTCAAGGGTTCCACCTTTTGTTCCTGCTATTCCACAGTATAAACATTTAAATTATTATTCATTATTGGACATTTATTATTCGATTCGGAATCTTCCACCTCCACATCAGGATCATCGCCACCTCTATTAACTAATAGTTATTTTATACAAGTGGTCAATTCCTCGATAAACCGGTCTGCAGGCCTCGTCCTGAGAGAAAACCAAGCTCCCGTCTCACAGCTGCTGCTCTCAGCAGCCTGCTTATCACCTGTTGACACTTGAGAACACACAGATAGTTTGTGCTGTAAGGTAGCCGTGGGGTCTCTTCCTTTACTGTAGCTGCTGTGGAGGTTAACTGTGTCTGCTCCTTTTTCTACAAGCAGCCGTGTTTTTTCTGCTCCTATTTCTGTGTGGTGTTGGCTAATTGTTGATACGTTTTTGATTCTACATGCTTTAAATGTAATTGTAGTATCTAGTATTTTTGTTTAGTATCGAGTCTAGTATCTAGTCTTTAGTGAGTTAGTTATTATTAACATTTAATAGAACCTAAAGTAATGATATCTATTATTAACATTTAATAGAACCTAAAGTAATGATATCTATTATTAACATTTAATAAAACCTAAAGTAATGATATTTATTATTAACATTTAATAAAACCTAAAGTAATGATATTTATTATTAACATTTAATAAAACCTAAAGTAATGATATTTATTATTAACATTTAATAAAACCTAAAGTAATGATATTTATTATTAACATTTAATAGAACCTAAAGTAATGATATCTATTATTAACATTTAATAAAACCTAAAGTAATGATATCTATTATTAACATTTAATAAAACCTAAAGTAATGATATCTATTATAAACATTTAATAGAACCTAAAGTAATATCTATTATTAACATTTAATAGAACCTAAAGTAATGATATCTATTATTAACATTTAATAGAACCTAAAGTAATGATATCTATTATTAACATTTAATAAAACCTAAAGTAATGATATCTATTATTAACATTTAATAGAACCTAAAGTAATGATATCTATTATTAACATTTAATAAAACCTAAAGTAATGATATCTATTATTAACATTTAATAGAACCTAAAGTAATATCTATTATTAACATTTAATAGAACCTAAAGTAATGATATCTATTATTAACATTTAATAGAACCTAAAGTAATGATATCTATTATAAACATTTAATAGAACCTAAAGTAATATCTATTATTAACATTTAATAGAACCTAAAGTAATGATATCTATTATTAACATTTAATAGAACCTAAAGTAATGATATCTATTATTAACATTTAATAGAACCTAAAGTACCAAAGTAATGGAGGAACAAACAGATCTGCAGATATATGGTTGTATTTGTAGGTTTTTTAATCCAATGCTTGTGTAAGGGATAGTAGAATAAAGAAAACTGGTGTGGTGTGTGTGGTTTGAGTTATAGTGGTCTATAAAATGAGATAAAGTTGTGTTTTGGTCGTCAGGTTCTACTCAGAGATAACTGGAGCCCTGAGACACGGCTGTCAGCTGAGGGATGTGGGTGTTAACCTGAAACAAGGATGGAGGACTGCTCATGTTAGCTACATTTTGTAAACTAACTTCACACTGTTGGTCCTGCCTCATATAAAATGCTCCATCTGGACTTTTTTATGGGTTTTGTCTTTCCTTAGACTAAACACGGTCAGCTGCATGCATCTTCTTCTGCAGTTCTTGAGGGGGGAAAGGAAATGCACCATTAATGTGTTTGATTTGTACATGATTTTAAATCTTCTCTTCATGAAACCTTTTACTGATGTAGTTTATGTTTTACTGCTGTGACTGGTCGTTTGACTGCACATTAATGATGCAGAGACTGGGACTAATTAAGCTGTAGATCTGTCCTTTTCTGATTCAGTGAAGACTTCATGATCAATTCTGTCAATTTAAAAAAGAAAATGAAGGAGATTGTGTCATTTAGAAGTTCACCTTTAGTTCTGAGTTTCATTTCTCTCCTGTAACAGCTAGCTTTTATTTCTTGAAATGTTGATGATTGTGGCCTACCGATAAGAAAACCCAAAATTCAGAGTCTCAGAAAAAGAGAATATTCCATTAGATCAATAAAAAAGGATGTTTTCAACAGAAATGTCAGGCTTCTGAAAAGTCTGTTCATTTCTATGCATCAATACTTGGTTGGGCCTCCTTCTGCATGAATTACTGCATCAATGCGGCGTGGCATGGAGGCGATCAGCCTGTGGCACTGCTCAGGTGTAATGAAGCCCAGGTTGCTTTGATAGCGGCCTTCAGGTCATCTGCATTGTTGGGTCTGGTGTCTCTCATCTTCCATAGATTCTCTATGGGGTTCAGCTCAGAGTCACAGTAACTCCATGGTCACTGAAGCAGCCTTTGGTACCTTTGGCAGTGTGGGCAGGTGCCAAGTCCTGCTGGAAAATGAAATCAGCATCTCCATGGTGCTTGTCAGCAGAGGGAAGCATGAAGGTCCTGGTAGATGGCTACATTGACCTCTGACCTGATTAAACACAGTGGACCAACACCAGCAGATGCCATGGCAGCCCACATCATCACTGACTGTGGAAACTTCACAATGGACTTCACGCAACGTGGATTCAAGGTCCCAGAGTCTGGAGGAAGAGTGGAGAGGACCAGAATCCACGTCCATGATTCTGGCTGTAAAATAGTCAGGAAATGCTCTAAGTCTGAGAGCTTTGCTCCCTTTTCCCAGGAGTACTTGAACTTGACTTTTCAACATCTGGTTAATGATTATTGCACATTATATGGAATTGTCAGCAGTTTAAAAGAAGAAAAACACTAAAACAGATTTGTTTTTCATGGCTTTTATGAAAAGAAATGTTGTTATTGCTCATGAAGTTTTGATTTGACATTTGAAATGTGAACCTATACATGTTTAGAACAATCAGCAGTCATTTTTGGAGTCTAGGACTCTGGGTGTGCAAAAGAGAACTACATATGCTCTTCACATACCTCAGTTCAGAAGATGCATCCTCCAAATCGCTGTCCTCCTCCATGAACCGTAGCGGCTGTTTTACCGCTCTTGATGGTCTTCCTGACATTATAAATGTGTGTAATAAAACACAGACACGCACACATGCCACCATCTAACGCTATTTTTTGAAAACCAAACACCACTCTCGCTCGCTCTCCTTTTACTCTCTTCCTTCACTCTCCTTTCTCACTTGTCTTCTGCCAAAGCTGCCGTTTTTGCGGTGCTGTTCGACATTACCATAATATATATACCACACATCATATGTTGCTGGAAAGCACAGATTCTCAGCTCTCTGTCAGCATTGGAATTTTTTAAATTGAGCAAACTTTCGAGGAGTTACGGTGTTGAGAATCCGTGTAGCTGTCTCTCTAAAATTCTGGTGTATTGTTATGAATGCCCACATTATATGGTTGTGAGTACCGTAATGAACCATATATGTGCGCATGCCCACAATTCTCAGCTTTCCAACACCGTTGGAATTTTTCAAATCGGACAAACTTTGACAGAGTTATGGTAATAGTACTCCAAACATATAAAACAGTGCCGGCGCTGGCTCCGTAGGTAAAGGGTTAATAGGGTAAAATATGTCCCCTTTAAAACAACTGAGTCCTGAGCTAGACCCCTTTGAGCAGATGTTTAAACCATTATTTTATGAATTCCTGCAGCACTGGGCTAGGGACAAACTGAGTCAATTGATTCAAGCGCAGAGCTTGTGTTAAAGTATCAGCCAGGCCGACAGAGACGCTGTGCAAAGTGAGCACACTCATTGTATGTTGCTGTTATTACAGATGTGACACTTTGAGAGGAGAGACAGCACAGCTTCTGCCACACACAGGGGGCGTTTGGTTTGTTACCCAGCTGCTCTGTGCTGTTGGAGTGAGACAGACTGAGCTGTTGATTGTCACAGATCACTCTGCTATGTTAAAACTAGCATCAGTTATTCCTGTGTGTGAACTACAGCACAGTTTAAATCAGGGATGATGCTGCAACAACCCTTCCATGACGATACTGATACTGGTTTACTGCTCACCACTAGTCCTGCGTGTTGTCCTTAATATTCAGGTTTGTCTGTTGGTAGTGTGTGTAATAGTGTGTGTGTGTGTGTGTAAGTGTTGTCCTGGGTGTGGGCTAGAGCAGCTCAGACAATAATCTCCTCAATGGACATTGGCCAGATTACGCCAGATTACTGCTTTCTCTGCTGGACATCATAGAGTCCAGCGCTGCATGAGGTCCCAAGGTTTGATTGCTTTTTCAATCTTTTTGATGCCAAAATAATTTAGTTGTGTTCACATATGAAAGATGAGGGGGGCTGGTGGACTCAGAGTGGACTTGGACTGACCCCTGTTTTAGATAGGAGCTTCCATTCATCCATGCAGGGATGTCTTTGCTCATTGGAACTCATAGTCTGTGTTAGTCTGTATTTGTGAACACCTCAGACTTATCGCCAACAAAGCGGCAGGAGGTAGGGTTAAGTTGACAGTCGGATGGGATCTGAAAGGTGAGACCTGGACTAGACCTAAGTCTGTTTTATCATGACCAAGAAAGACACTCAGACTGCAGAGCCCAGCCTCACTGAGCTGTAGGAGAGACTAACCCTATCCACACACCGGTGTGTGTTCTTCCTCCAGCTCCACCATGGCTGATATCTGATACCTGAGTGTCAGGTCATCTTCATCATCTTCAGCTCTGCAGCTGCTGAGGCTTCAGTGTCTAAACACTCCAGTGAAGATGAGCCCAGAAATACTGACAGATCAGAATAGGTTAGTTAGATGATGATGATGGTGATGATGCTGATGATGGTGATGGTGATGATGCTGATGATGATGATGGTGATGATGGTGATGATGATGATGATGATGATGGTGATGATGATGATGGTGATGATGATGATAGTGATGGTGATGATGGTGATGATGATGATGATGATGATGGTGATGATGGTGATGATGATGATGATGATGATGGTGATGATAGTGATGGTGATGATGATGATGATGGTGATGGTGATGATGCTGATGATGATGATGGTGATGATGCTGATGATGGTGATGGTGATGATGCTGATGATGATGATGGTGATGATGATGATGGTGTTGATGGTGCTGTGATGATGGTGATGATGGTGATGATGGTGATGGTGATGATGATGATGGTGTTGATGGTGCTGTGATGATGGTGATGATGGTGATGATGGTGATGGTGATGATGATGATGGTGTTGATGGTGCTGTGATGATGGTGTTGGTGATGATGATGACGGTGATGTTGATGGTGCTGTGATGATGGTGATGATGATGATGATGGTGATGGTGATGATGGTGCTGTGATGATGGTACTGTGATGATGGTGATGATGGTGATGATGGTGATGGTGATGATGATGATGATGATGATGGTGTTGATGGTGCTGTGATGATGGTACTGTGATGATGGTGATGATGGTGATGATGGTGATGGTGATGATGATGATGGTGTTGATGGTGATGATGATGATGGTGTTGATGGTGCTGTGATGATGGTGATGATGGTGATGATGGTGATGGTGATGATGATGATGGTGATGATGATGATGATGGTGTTGATGGTGCTGTGATGATGGTGATGATGGTGATGATGGTGATGGTGATGATGCTGATGATGATGATGGTGATGATGATGATGGTGTTGATGGTGCTGTGATGATGGTGATGATGGTGATGATGGTGATGGTGATGATGATGATGGTGTTGATGGTGCTGTGATGATGGTGATGATGGTGATGATGGTGATGGTGATGATGATGATGGTGTTGATGGTGATGATGATGATGGTGTTGATGGTGCTGTGATGATGGTGATGATGGTGATGATGGTGATGGTGATGATGATGATGGTGATGATGATGATGGTGTTGATGGTGCTGTGATGATGGTGATGATGGTGATGATGGTGATGGTGATGATGATGATGGTGATGATGATGATGGTGTTGATGGTGCTGTGATGATGGTGATGATGCTGCTGGTGATGGTGATGATGATGATGGAGTTGATGATGATGATGATGATGATGGTGATGCTGATGGTGCTGATGGTGCGGTGCTGATTGTGATGATGGTGATGATGGTGATGGTGATGATGCTGATGATGATGATGGTGATGATGATGATGGTGTTGATGGTGCTGTGATGATGGTGATGATGGTGATGATGGTGATGGTGATGATGATGATGATGATGGTGATGGTGATGATGATGATGATGATGATGGTGATGATGCTGATGATGATGATGGTGATGATGATGATGTGTTGATGGTGCTGTGATGATGGTGATGATGGTGATGATGGTGATGATGATGATGGTGATGATGCTGATGATGGTGATGATGATGTGATGATGATGATGATGGTGATGGTGATGATGGTGATGATGATGATGATGGTGTTGATGATGATGATGATGATGGTGTTGATGATGATGATGGTGTTGATGATGATGATGATGTTAATGATGATGATGTGTTGATGATGATGGTGATGATGGTGATGATGATGATGGTGATGATGGTGATGATGGAGATGATGGTGATGATGATGGTGATGATGATGGTGATGATGATGGTGATGATGGAGATGATGGTGCTGATGGAGATGATGGTGATGTTGATGGTGATGATGATGGTGTTTATGGTGGTGGTGATGATGATGATGATGATGGTGATGGTGTTGATGATGATGATGATGGTGGTGGTGATGATGATGATGATGATGGTGATGGTGTTGATGATGATGATGATGGTGATGGTGTTGATGATGATGATGGTGTTTATGGTGGTGGTGATGATGATGACGTGATGGTGTTGATGATGATGATGATGATGATGATGATGATGATGATGGTGATGATGATGATGTTGATGGTGCTGTGATGATGGTGATGGTGTTGATGATGATGATGGTGTTGATGATGATGATGGTGTTGATGGTGATGATGATGATGATGATTGTGATGGTGTTGATGTTGATGATGATGTTGATGGTGATGATGATGATGGTGATGTTGATGGTAATGATGATGATGATGATGATGGTGATGGTGTTGATGATGATGATGAAGATGATGATGATGGTGTTGATGGTGCTGTGATGATGATGATGATGGTGATGGTGATGATGATGGTGATTATGATGATGTTGATGATGATGATGATGGTGATGATGATGATGGTGTTGATGATGATGATGATGATGGTGTTGATGGTGATGATGATGATGGTGTTGATGGTGCTGTGATGATGGTGATGATGGTGATGATGGTGATGGTGATGATGATGATGGTGATGATGATGATGGTGTTGATGGTGCTGTGATGATGGTGATGATGGTGATGATGGTGATGGTGATGATGATGATGGTGATGATGATGATGGTGTTGATGGTGCTGTGATGATGGTGATGATGGTGATGATGGTGATGGTGATGATGATGATGATGATGATGGTGATGATGCTGATGATGATGATGGTGATGATGATGATGGTGTTGATGGTGCTGTGATGATGGTGATGATGGTGATGATGGTGATGATGGTGATGGTGATGATGCTGATGATGATGATGGTGATGATGATGATGGTGTTGATGGTGCTGTGATGATGGTGATGATGGTGATGATGGTGATGGTGATGATGATGATGATGGTGATGGTAATGATGATGATGATGATGATGGTGATGATGCTGATGATGATGATGGTGATGATGATGATGGTGTTGATGGTGCTGTGATGATGGTGATGATGGTGATGATGGTGATGATGATGATGGTGATGATGCTGATGATGATGATGGTGATGATGATGATGGTGTTGATGGTGCTGTGATGATGGTGATGATGGTGATGATGGTGATGATGATGATGGTGATGATGCTGATGATGGTGATGATGATGTGATGATGATGATGATGGTGATGGTGATGATGATGATGATGATGATGATGGTGTTGATGATGATGATGATGATGGTGTTGATGATGATGATGGTGTTGATGATGATGATGATGTTAATGATGATGATGTGTTGATGATGATGGTGATGATGGTGATGATGATGATGGTGATGATGGTGATGATGGAGATGATGGTGATGATGATGGTGATGATGATGGTGATGATGATGGTGATGATGGAGATGATGGTGCTGATGATGGTGATGTTGATGGTGATGATGATGGTGTTTATGGTGGTGGTGATGATGATGATGATGATGGTGATGGTGTTGATGATGATGATGATGGTGATGGTGTTGATGATGATGATGGTGTTTATGGTGGTGGTGATGATGATGACGTGATGGTGTTGATGATGATGATGATGATGATGATGGTGATGATGATGATGTTGATGGTGCTGTGATGATGGTGATGGTGTTGATGATGATGATGATGTTGATGGTGATGATGATGATGATGATTGTGATGGTGTTGATGGTGATGATGATGTTGATGGTGATGATGATGATGGTGATGTTGATGGTAATGATGATGATGATGATGATGGTGATGGTGTTGATGATGATGATGAAGATGATGATGATGGTGTTGATGGTGCTGTGATGATGATGATGATGGTGATGGTGATGATGATGGTGATTATGATGATGGTGATGTTGATGATGATGATGATGGTGATGATGATGATGGTGTTGATGATGATGATGATGATGATGGTGATCATGATGGTGATGTGATGATGGTGATCATGATGATGATGATGATGATGGTGTTGATGATGATGATGATGATGATGGTGGTGATGGTGTTGATGATGATGATGATGATGATGATGATGATGGCGTTGATGATGATGATGATGATGATGATGGTGATGGTAATCATCATCTGAGTCTGACACCTGTGAGTGGTGAGAAGGTCTTCAGGGTTAGTCTGAGGTCATGAGGTCATGTTTTTCTGGCAGTAACCCCTCTCTCTCTCTACAGCTCTCTAGTGCTTAGAGGTCCAATAAGGTGTGTGGAAACTCACCTGCAGAGAGGATCGATGAGTGATGGTGAATCACTTGTGCTTGGTTTTGACTCTTCTCTGGAGGTTTGATGACCTTTTGAGGGGTCAATAAATGCAGTTAAAACGAGCATTGAACTAGATCTGACATCAGAACCTGTTATTTAGGTAGGTATGCTTTTACCTTTGTTAGGAATAGACTATGTGGGCTAAACTGTCATGTGGAGCATCATCACTACACCATCAGGGTTGATTTTTGACTTGACAGACCCAGATGAGTTACCAGTTGACTGAAGAGACTTTAACCTGCTGTGGATGTCGGTGGTGTGGCAGGGTTTTTGTGTGGTTTACGCCACATTTATTTGACTGTCTCAGCAGAAATCCAGACTCATCAAATCAGGAAATGCTTGCCCAATTTATTATTGCCCTGGTTATCCTGTCTGAATTATACTCTCAGCCCCCTGTTTAGATACAGACTGACGGTTTAAATTACAAATGGCCCTGAAGCTAACAGGCTACTTAAACACGCCTGTTAACTGAGTGCTTTTGTGTTATCATTAGAACTGAGTTAGTCTCAGAGATCAGACGTTTTAGCCCTAGAAAGAACCTGCAGTCAATTATTAACATTTGTAACCTTCACAGATGAAACAGACGGCCTGAATTATTCAGATCCATGGTCAGTGTGCAGCTCCTGCTCTGCTCTGCGGTGTTGTTGTGGATCCCAGTCCCAGTGAGGCAGTATTATCAGTGTAAGCGCTGTAGCACACATGTAACCTCAGGCAGCAGATGTCACTGCTAGTGAAAACTGGAAGAGGCTTATGTGGCAGCCTGTTTTTCCTCTGCCAGCCTAATGCCCACTACCCTGCCCTGCCTGCCAGCATGTGCATGTTTGGTGTTTGCTGATCTGGTCCAGACGACCCTCTCTGAGTCCTCTAGACTCGCTGTGAGCCGGCTCTGAGTGGAAACATGCGTGTATGAGGCTGCACGGGATTTTTGGTAGTAGAAAGCTGTCTCTGAGAGGGAAACAGGTGGCTGCTCTGTTTGTCCATCTGTCTCCCCTCTCACAGCAGCTGTCTGCCCCCCCCACGTCTGTTTTCTGTGCTGAGGGTCGGGGGTCGTCAGCCGGTCCACACTCTACTGTAAAACACAAACAGAGCTGCCTAGTAGAAGCAAGGCCCATATCTGAGTGTGGCTACGTGGAGCATGAGTGTGGCTACTTCGAACATGAGTGTGGCTACGTGGAGCATGAGTGTGGCTACTTCGAACATGAGTGTGGCTATGTGGAGCATGAGTGTGGCTGCGTGGAGCATGAGTGTGGCTACTTCGAACATGAGGGTGGCTACGTGGAGCATGAGTGTGGCTACTTCGAACATGAGTGTGGCTACGTGGAGCATGAGGGTGGCTACGTGGAACATGAGGGTGGCTATGTGGAGCATGAGTGTGGCTGCGTGGAGCATGAGTGTGGCTACTTCGAACATGAGGGTGGCTACATGGAGCATGAGTGTGGCTACTTCGAACATGAGGGTGGCTACGTGGAGCATGAGTGTGGCTACTTCGAACATGAGGGTGGCTATGTGGAACATGAGGGTGGCTACGTGGAGCATAAGTGTGGCTACTTTGAACATGAGGGTGGCTATGTGGAACATGAGGGTGACTACGTGGAGCATGAGTGTGGCTACTTCAAACATGAGGGTGGCTGCGTGGAGCATAAGTGTGGCTACTTCAAACATGAGGGTGGCTGCGTGGAGCATGAGTGTGGCTGCTTCGAACATGAGGGTGGCTATGTGGAGCATGAGTGTGGCTACTTCGAACATGAGGGTGGCTATGTGGAGCATGAGTGTGGTTACTTCGAACATGAGGGTGGCTATGTGGAACATGAGTGTGGCTACTTTGAACATGAGGGTGGCTATGTGGAACATGAGGGTGGCTGCGTGGAGCATGAGTGTGGCTACTTTGAACATGAGGGTGGCTATGTGGAACATGAGGGTGGCTATGTGGAACATGAGGGTGGCTATGTGGAACATGAGTGTGGCTACTTTGAACATGAGGGTGGCTATGTGGAACATGAGGGTGGCTGCGTGGAGCATGAGTGTGGCTACTTCGAACATGAGGGTGGCTATGTGGAACATGAGGGTGGCTATGTGGAACATGAGGGTGGCTGTGTGGAGCATAAGTGTGGCTACTTCAAACATGAGGGTGGCTATGTGGAACATGAGGGTGGCTACGTGGAGCATGAGTGTGGCTACTTCGAACATGAGGGTGGCTATGTGGAGCATGAGTGTGGCTACTTCGAACATGAGGGTGGCTATGTGGAACATGAGGGTGGCTACGTGGAGCATAAGTGTGGCTACTTTGAACATGAGGGTGGCTATGTGGAACATGAGGGTGGCTGCGTGGAGCATGAGTGTGGCTACTTCGAACATGAGGGTGGCTACGTGGAGCATGAGTGTGGCTACTTCGAACATGAGGGTGGCTATGTGGAGCATGAGTGTGGTTACTTCGAACATGAGGGTGGCTATGTGGAACATGAGTGTGGCTACTTTGAACATGAGGGTGGCTATGTGGAACATGAGGGTGGCTGCGTGGAGCATGAGTGTGGCTACTTTGAACATGAGGGTGGCTATGTGGAACATGAGGGTGGCTGCGTGGAGCATGAGTGTGGCTACTTCGAACATGAGGGTGGCTATGTGGAACATGAGGGTGGCTGTGTGGAGCATAAGTGTGGCTACTTCAAACATGAGGGTGGCTATGTGGAACATGAGGGTGGCTATGTGGAACATGAGGGTGGCTATGTGCAACATGAGGGTGGCTACGTGGAGCATGAGTGTGGCTGCGTGGAGCATCAATGTGGCTACGTGGAACCTCAGACTGGTTGTGCTTGGGTGTGAAGACAGTTCATCCCTGCAGCATGTACCCACAGCTTTGGTTTTATCTTCACTAACATTCTCCAGCTTTTTAAAAGGAAAACCACCGTTAAGCGACCTGTGGCCACCTAGTGAAGTCTGAGATACTTCTACCAGTAAATGGAGTGTCCTCCAGTGCTTGTTCACAGGGGCGTGACAGTTGTCCCATTAAAAAGCCCAACCCAGCTATATCTGCAGCTTCACATGAAAACTGTTGACATGCAGCAGTGTGACTGGCAGCCACAGCATGTGAAGGACTCAGCAGTGAACCATAAACAAGTCTAAGCAATGACTGCTTAGACCTTCAAAACAAAGCCTGCTGAAACCAATTTGATGACTTTTGAAAACGCAGTCATTGCAACAAATGATGAATTATAAAAATAAAAGTTTTTCAGACTTGGTGGTGTAAAGGAAGAAGTTGATGGTTCGTTACTTTCAGAGAAATGTCTGACAGCGTAAATGAAGTAAGCACACCAAACACTACGTATCTGACAGCATGTCTGCCTGTTGGCTGCTGAATTTTCATAACTGCTCTGACAAAATGAGGCTTTTAAATCTTATTTGAATGCACATTCAGCGTCAGATTATCCTGATGAGAACTGAACACGTTACCTTTCTCATCAGGCCTCATGATTTTTCGTCATTTATTATAATTAGAGCTTTAATTCATGAAAGTAGTGACAGCGCATTAATGCCTCAGTCTGTCCGTCACACACTCATGTGTCTCAGCCAGCTGCTGTAGCAGAGTGTAAAGATAACAGAACATTTCATTATGTCCCACATAAAGCCATTATAACTACTATATGACAGGCAAGGACAAACAGATTATGTAACTTCAGCAGCACCGCTGTATGTTTCTGTTCAGTCGTGGGCTCATGCTGAGCTGCTGGTGGTGTGAGGGACGTTTCAATGGCAGATAGCTCAGGGTGATCTAGCGTGCATGGATGGTGATAAAGCTGACAGGTTATCATCCTAATTTTCTCTCTCGTGGCTGCAGTAGCGACACGTTTAACCTCCCAGATTAAAATCCTGGTCCAACACTGTCCAGCTCCTCCTCAAACAAACAACACAGGACGTCTCAGGTCCGTGAGAGGAGAGAGAGCCATGTTTACTCACACACAGCTTTAAAATCTGCCCTCAAAGCATGTTTTCAACCAAAATAAGTGTCCACTTTTCCACTGACTGGCTTTGTGGTTAAAGGGAGCGTTTGTAAAAAGGTTGTGTTGGGATTGCTCCGACTCGGCCTCTGCCTCCTCTGCAGCCGTTTGTGCTGAGTCGGTGGAATGCCTCTCACACAGGGGTCTGTTTGTGAGCATGTTGGTGTTTTATTTAGGACTTTCATGGATCCGTTTCCTGGGTTTGCTGGGTGCGTGCCTTCTGTGTCGTGTTATTGCTGCCACAGTCTTCCTGCCATAACGAGGCCGTGCAGGCTGATGGTGTCTGCAGGCTTCTGACGGGATGAGGCTCAAGAAGTCCAAAATATTTCAATTCCACAAAAAGAAGTTAAGGAACTCATTTAAACCTGAGGTATCTGCTGTGTTTCAGAGCAACTTTAGGTTGATAAGAGGAGATCTTGAGCAAAAAAATCTTCATTTTTATATTTTTTATATTTCACAAAGACAACCCAAGTAGATAAAAAATACATTGTCTGAATGATTATTCAAGTTTTTAAGGGAATAAAAATCCAAACCTATCTGTCCCTGTGTGAAAAAGTCATTCCCCCCTTTGGTAAATCATGAGTTAACTGTGAGTAACCACAGTTCTTGGAAAGCTGAGTTCAGTTTCTCTGTCCACACCCAGGCCTGATTACCTCCAGATTAGTTGAATGTAGAAATCCCTTAAATAGAAGCTGTCAGACAAAGTGAAGTAGGCTACAAGACCTCAGAAAGAAACACATCATGCCACCATCCAAAGAAACTCAAGAACACATGAGAAACAACGTGACTGGAATCTATCAGTCTGGAAAAGGTTCCAAAGACATTTCCAAGGCTTTGGGACTCCAGAGAACCACGGTCAGAGCCATTATCCACAAATGGAGAAAACCGGGAACAGTGGTGAACCTTCCCAGGAGGTCGGCCAACCAAAATGACTCCAAGAGTGCAACAACGACTCATCCATGAGGTTCCAGGAGAACCCAGAACCACATCCAGAGACCTGCAGGCCTCACTGGCCTCAGTTAAGGTCAGAGTTCATGACCAAACCATCAGAAAGACACTGGGCAACAATGGCATCATGGGAGAGTTCTAAGGTCAAAACCACTGCTGACAAACAAAAACACAAAGGCTCATCTCACATTTGACTACAGACTTCCTGATGGTCCCCAAGACTTCTGGGAAATATTCTGAGGACTGACCAGACAGAAGTGGAACTTTCTGGAAGGTGTGTGTCCCGTTACATCTGGAGTAAAAATAACAGCATTTGATGAGAAGAACATCACGCCAACAGTCAGACATGGTGGTGGCAGTGTGATGGTCTGGACCAGGACCTGGACCACTTGCTGTGATTGATGGAACCATGAATTCTGCATCTACCAGAAAATCCTGAAGGCCAACGTCCAGCCATCAGGTCATGACCTCAAGCTCAAGCTCTCTTGGGTTACGCAGCAGGACAACGACCTGAAACACACCAGCAAGTCCACCTCTGAATGGATCAGAATAAACTAAAAAAGGTTTTGGAGCGGCCCAGTCAGGGTCTGGACTTAAATCCAACTGAGATGCTGTGGTGTGACCTTAAACGGCAGTTCATGCTGGAAAACCCTCCAGTATGGCTGCACAGCTACACCAGTGTGGTCAGAAACCGGGACTGAAAGCTAGGAGACGGATTCAAAGTGTTTTTTTCTAACACCTTGTTTAATACCACTGTACATTAGGAGTAATGCAGGAGGGCATGTACAAAATGGCCCACTGAAATCCCAGATTACTTCTTAGCTGCTTTCTCTCAACAATTCGTTGCTATGCTTGGACTTTATAATTGATAGTGTTTTAAGCTAAGGCTACTTTATTTCCTGTTCCTGAAAATATCTGTTCTATTGAAAGATATAGCATTAGCTTAACCACAGAAAAGACAGAAAAGTAACTAAACATGTACTAGTGCATCTCAAAAATTAGAATATCATGAAAAGTTCAATGTTTTTTGTCACTTGTTTCTGAAAGGTAAACCCATATATTATATAGATTTATTACACACAGAGTGAAGTATTTCAGCCTTTATTTCTTGAAATGTTGATGATTATGGCTTACAGATAAGAAAACTCAAAATTCAGAGTCTCAGAAAAAGAGAATATTCCATTAATCAATAAAAAAGGATGTTTTCAACAGAAATGTCAGTCTTCTGAAAAGTCTGTTCATTTCTATGCATCAATACTTGGTTGGGCCTCCTTCTGCATGAATTCCTGCATCAATGCGGCGTGGCATGGAGGCGATCAGCCTGTGGCACTGCTCAGGTGTAATGAAGCCCAGGTTGCTTTGATAGCGGCCTTCAGGTCATCTGCATTGTTGGGTCTGGTGTCTCTCATCTTCCATAGATTCTCTCTGGGGTTCAGCTCAGAGTCACAGTAACTCCATGGTCACTGAAGCAGCTTTTAGTACCTTTGGCAGTGTGGGCAGGTGCCAAGTCCTGCTGGAAAATGAAATCAGCATCTCCATGGTGCTTGTCAGCAGAGGGAAGCATGAAGGTCCTGGTAGATGGCTACATTGACCTCTGACCTGATTAAACACAGTGGACCAACACCAGCAGATGCCATGGCAGCCCACATCATCACTGACTGTGGAAACTTCACACTGGACTTCACGCAACGTGGATTCTGGTCCTCTCCACTCTTCCTCCAGACTTTGGGACGTTGCTTGAAGTCCAGTGTGAAGTTTTCTTATCGGCAAACCATAATCATCAACAGTTGAGGAAATAAAGGCTGAAATACTTCACTCTGTGTGTGATGAGTTTATATAATATATGGGTTTACCTTTCAGAAACAAGTGACAAAAAATATTGAATTTTTTCATGGTATTCTAATTTTTTGAGATGCACTCGTATGTACAATAAGAAGAGAAGAAACCAGGCACTCAAAGCGTGAGTTTTGGAATAAAAAGGATGAAGAAGGACATTGTCAGTCGACTAGTTGGCCAAGTAGCCCCTGTCCAATCCTCAGTAGCATAGAGAAGGTATATGAGAGAGAGGGGCCTGCAGTGACCATCTCATCTCTTCTCATCCTGTAAAACACTCACGTTAACGTTTGTATCTGAGTGATCAGGGGGTCATGACCCCAGAAAGCCTTCTCTTACCTCCACAGCTGCAGAACCAGCTCAGTTAGTTATGCTGCATGCATGGTCATGGAAAGGTCTAAAACAGGCCTGTGCACACTGCTCTTCTCTGACTCTGGTGTGTTTAGTATTAATAAACTGATTCATGCTGGCTTTTCTACTTTTGGTTCATTTTTACTACCAGGAGGAGTGAAGAGAGCGCCGTCAGGCTGACTCAGAGATCACATGATTAACCACTCGTTGATTGGTCGTTGTGTGGCTGTGTAACAGTTGACCACGTTTTTGTTTGACTCTACTATACTCATGTTTGGACCATGTTCTGGTGCTGGTCTTCATCATGGCTGATGAAGAGCTACATGGTCCAAACATGTTGGCTGCAAAGTAGGGCTGGAAAATAACCGCAAATTAGATTCAATCGCAGTACGGTCTGCTGAATTTGTAATAATTCTTGAACCTGAAATTTAAAATACCACATTAAAGCTTTTTTGCAGCAGAGATCTTCCACTTTTCGTGCAGTCCTTCAGGTTTTAGAGTACTCTACAAAAATCCTTCTTTTCTTCATCTTCTCAGGTTTGTGTTATTAAATATGAGACTCACATAAAAGTCATCCTTCCCTTCAATACAACAAGTCATATCCAATGTGCAATACGGGTAAAAATCATCACAATAAGATACTTTTTCAAACTGTTCAGCCCTTGTTTAACCTATTTTGGTTTTAACACAGAAGGATTTATTGCTTGTGTTTGTTGTAAAATGCAGAAGATGAGGAAATATTGCATATCAATGCACAATCCAAATATTGGGGGAGAAACATCGCAATTGTATTTTCTGTTACATTTAAAGAATGAAATGTTCAGCAGTGTGGAGATAACGTTGGACTAGTCCACTGAGCTGTTGGTGGTTTGATTTAAATGTATCTTGAATATGATACATGCAGCTCAGCTGTTTGTTCAACAGTGTAATGCTTTATTTACATAGTGGAGGGTTGTAGTGAACGAGGACAGAGTATTATTGTGATTTAGTTCTGTTTCAGCCACATTTAAACTAACAGATCATTTCTTGGTCTCTGACTTTGACAGGATATCTAAAGAGAAAAAGGGAGGTAGAGAGAGAGGATATCATCCACTCAGCGTTACTGGTGTTTGGAGGCGTTTGCTGCTGTAAATGTGGCGCTCTCTACCACTCGGCTACACCAGCACCTTTATTTAGCGTTTGTTGACTAATCTTGAAATGGTCAGGAAGAGGCTGATAAACCATGAGTGAGGCTATAAATAGGTCCTGAGCTACCAGAGTACTCTCCTGTTGCTCACAAGCACACACTAAATAAACTCCTCATGACTCTGAGATCGCTAATTTGATGGATGAAGAACAAAGCAGGAGCCTTCGTCAGGACTGTGCTGGGACACAGAGTTACACAGAGGTCTTAGTCTTTTTAATGGACCCCCTTTTGGGGCCTCAGCAGCTCATTCTGACCAGGATCCTGAGAAGACTGAGAGACTCCAGTGGTCAGATGACAGAGCTGCTGTGGTGTGGTCAGAGAGAGAGGAACAGAGGAACAGAGGCTGTTAATAAGCTGATTGATGGAGGAGAGGAAAGAAGGAATCTAGCCTGGAGGAAGAGAGGAGAGCTGTTTAGCTGACAGAGAATTTAAAGACTGCAAACAGTCAGCATTACAGCCCTCATTAATTATCTTCCTAGTGCTTTTATTACAGCTCACTGTTTTGTAATGCTTCACAAACACTTCCATTAATTATAGATGCTGCAACTTCATCACAGATTTCACAACAAAGTCACAGAGCAGAGAAAATCCCCAACAAACTGCTGTTCTGACTTCAAGCCGAACAGTCTGAGGTGGTCTGACATCTCACTGCTGCCCTTTTCTCTCAGCATGTTTCTGCTAAATAACAAAAACTGTGGAAGAGCGCTGTGTCGGCACAATCTTTACAACAGAGCTGTGACTCAGGCTTTAGTCCTCCTTGATGGTTACAGCTCATTTACTGGGAGTCCTGAAGATCTAGAACATCGAACTGGAACGATACGTATGTCCACTGAGGATGGTTGAATTCGAAGAGTTAAGAAACCCCAGAGTTACCTTTAGAAAGACTTCATGAGAGCTGGGAGGGAGGGGGATGAGACAAGTCCATGCTGCTGTCCCTCATCAGCCACAACACTCAGTCCATGCTGCTGTCCCTCATCAGCCACAACACTCAGTCCATGCTGCTGTCCCTCATCAGCCACAACACTCAGTCCATGCTGCTGTCCCTCATCAGCCACAACACTCAGTCCATGCTGCTGTCCCTCATCAGCCACAACACTCAGTCCATGCTGCTGTCCCTCATCAGCCACAACACTCAGTCCTTTCTGCTGTCCCTCATCAGCCACAACACTCGGTCCATGCTGCTGTCCCTCATCAATACATTGCCATGTTGAAGATGTAAGTTTGATGTCCTCAGTCCTTGTTTTATAACCCCAGTTCCAAAAAAGTTGGGGTGCTGTGTGGAATGTAAACAAAAACAATGGAATTATTGTCAAACCACAACCACATTTTATTCGCAGTAGAACAGGAACTACAGGTCAGATGTTTAACTCTGACAGTTTACCATTCTATGAAAAAAAGCTCACTTTGAATTTGACTGCAACACATCTCAAAAAAGTTGGGACAGGGCCATGTTTACCATTTACCAGACAACAGTCTGCAAGCTTCTAGGAAGGGGGGAGACCAGTTTTTGGAGTTTTGGGAGAGGAATGTTGTCCCATTCTTGTCTGAAGGGTTCTAGCTGCTCATCAGTCCTGGATCTTCTTTGCTGGATTTCTCATTTTTAAGATGCTCCAGATGTTTTCTGTTGGTGAAAGGTCTGGACTACAGGCAGACCAGTTCAGGACCCGGACTCTTCTCCTGTGAAGCCATGCTGTTGTGTCGGATGTGGTATGTGGTTTATATGTGGTTTAATAGTGGCAGCCTTCTCTGACAGAGACGCCGTCTGGATGGGAGCATATGTTGCTCTAAAACCTCTCTCTACTTTCAGCATTGATAGTCCTTTACCATAGGTGCTAATGTAAACCAGAGAGGCTTTGGAACTGCACACTGATAAGATGCTGGATGGTCCTTCTCCTCTTTAGTCCACAGGACACGATGTCTGCTGTTTCCAAAAAGAATTTCAAATTTTGATTCATCTGACCACAGAACAGTTTTCCATTTTACCTCAGTGCATTCTAAGTGAGCTTTGGCCCAGAGCAGACCACGGGGTTTCTGGATCCTCTTCACCTATGGTTTCTTCTTTGCATGATAAAGCTTTAACACACATTTGTGGCTGCTTAGTGGATTGACTTGTTGTGGAAGATATAAATCCTTTGTGCTCAAATGTCAAGATTTGGACCCTAACTGATCAACAGTACCACTAAATTCCTACGTACATGTTTTAAAGAAGTGGTCTGAGGCTTTGGTTAGTCTTTAATAATTGATCTGATGATCCCCGTTTGTTGATCCATCCCTCTGCTAACGTGAGCGGCTAAACAGCAGGTGAGTAGAGAACAGTCCAAGTGTGCTGTTGGTGTTGGCGCCTGCTACTCTGTACCCAGTGAGGAATTTCACTAAGAAAACGGGAGGCGAGCCAAAGCGTCAGCACAAAACACAAATCTGTGATGAGGCTGCCAGCTCCCCTCCTCTCACCTGGCTTTCTCTGTGCTCTGCATTTTCTCAATTACTGCAAATATTTATGGAAGTCAAGTGTGCAGCCTCCCATCCCTCTTCTTTCAGAAAAACCTCTAGACCTCTAGATTATTACCCTCTGCCTCCACTCCCCTCATCAGCCACTGACCCTGTTTTTCATGGTGTGAAGACGTGTTAGAGATGGCAGAGACATGCATTCAACTTTTTTTTTTTTTTTTTAAATGGGGCACAAAGCATTTGTGCAGGGTTGAAGGTTGAATAAAACCCTTGTGTGCTCTGCTCACTGTGCATGCATGCCAGCAAGTACCTGGTCTGACTTGGTTCCTGTATAATGTGTTTTAAACACCTGCTAACACTGAAGGAAACTCTGTCAAGGATTGACTGGTATTAAGGAATGGATACAGGGGAGCACTGGTACCAGTATCAGGCATCTGTGCAGATACCAACCCTAAGTACTGTTACTTATAAGACATTGCACATACATAGACATCTGTAGCTCCATCTGTGGAACAGTCTGTCTGCAGACATCTGTAGAGCTCCATCTGTGGAACAGTCTGTCTGCAGACATCTGTAGAGCTCCATCTGTGGAACAGTCTGTCTGCAGACATCTGTAGAGCTCCATCTGTGGAACAGTCTGTCTGCAGACATCTGTAGAGCTCCATCTGTGGAACAGTCTGTCTGCAGACATCTGTAGCTCCATCTGTGGAACAGTCTGTCTGCAGACATCTGTAGCTCCATCTGTGGAACAGTCTGTCTGCAGACATCTGTAGCTCCATCTGTGGAACAGTCTGTCTGCAGACATCTGTAGAGCTCCATCTGTGGAACAGTCTGTCTGCAGACATCTGTAGCTCCATCTGTGGAACAGTCTGTCTGCAGACATCTGTAGAGCTCCATCTGTGGAACAGTCTGTCTGCAGACATCTGTAGAGCTCCATCTGTGGAACAGTCTGTCTGCAGACATCTGTAGAGCTCCATCTGTGGAACAGTCTGTCTGCAGACATCTGTAGAGCTCCATCTGTGGAACAGTCTGTCTGCAGACATCTATAGAGCTCCATCTGTGGAACAGTCTGTCTGCAGACATCTATAGAGCTCCATCTGTGGAACAGTCTGTCTGCAGACATCTATAGAGCTCCATCTGTGGAACAGTCTGTCTGCAGACATCTGTAGAGCTCCATCTGTGGAACAGTCTGTCTGCAGACATCTGTAGAGCTCCATCTGTGGAACAGTCTGTCTGCAGACATCTGTAGCTCCATCTGTGGAACAGTCTGTCTGCAGACATCTGTAGAGCTCCATCTGTGGAACAGTCTGTCTGCAGACATCTGTAGAGCTCCATCTGTGGAACAGTCTGTCTGCAGACATCTGTAGAGCTCCATCTGTGGAACAGTCTGTCTGCAGACATCTGTAGAGCTCCATCTGTGGAACAGTCTGTCTGCAGACATCTGTAGCTCCATCTGTGGAACAGTCTGTCTGCAGACATCTGTAGCTCCATCTGTGGAACAGTCTGTCTGCAGACATCTGTAGCTCCATCTGTGGAACAGTCTGTCTGCAGACATCTGTAGAGCTCCATCTGTGGAACAGTCTGTCTGCAGACATCTGTAGAGCTCCATCTGTGGAACAGTCTGTCTACCCACCAAATCAGCCCTTAAACTTATCTCATCCCTCACATCGTTGTTTCATGTCTGATGTGTTCTTGTAAAATCTCTTTGTGTTTCTTTAAAGGTGCCATGTAAATCTAAGATATTATTATTATTATTATTATTATTATTATTATTATTATTAAAGCATGGTAGCCTCTCATCTTTTTTTTAATATAATTTGTATTTTATTAATTTTTCATTAACATTGTCACATTTCATTCAACAACTCAGATGACTCATAAATAGATAACAAGGTGACCTATATGTACCTATACATCCACACATTCATATGTAACTACATATCTACAAATACATCTGATATATACAATGTATAAATCAAAAATAGAGTAAAAAACAAGAATAAATAAAAAGGGGGGGGGGGGGGGGGGGAGAAAAAAAACAAACCTATGAAAAAAGATAACAAATACAAACAGATGTCACATACATTTATTACATCTTCCATAATTGATGTGCATCATGTTTTATCTCATTACTCTAATCGGCATTAGACGGCTCTTCACAGACCGCCTACAGCACTGATGTAGTTTAAATAGTCTCCCCATTCTACCAAATATTTCTCAGTCCTGTCATTACAACCTAGAGAGATTCTTTCATATGATGCTACTTTTGCCGTCTCTGTAAACCACTCATGAAAAGACGCTCCCCTGGGTTCCTCTGATTTCTCATTATAATTTGTTTTCCTATCATTAAACCTGTCTGAATGAAATCTCGGGCCCTAGACTGGCTAACCATGTGAGGGTCACCAAGAACATATAGCCTTGAACAAAATTCAAACTTAGTTTTAGTAATTTTTTTAAGACGTTGGTGAACCTTAAGCCAGTAAGTACAGATTATGGGGCAAGCCCATAATAAATGAAGTCCCTTCAGCTCTACAGCATTTCCAGCAGTCAGCACTGTCCCTTAATTTTAACCTAAACAGTCTGGAAGGGGTCCAATAATAACCATGAAGAATCTTAAATCGAATTAGTTTAATTTTTATGTCTCTGGATACTTTTGAAATATTCTCACAGATTTTTTCCCGTTCTTTCTCTGTCAAGACTATTTTCAAATCTGTTGACCATGTCAGCCTTACAGTATTTAAAACTGGGACCATCAGTTTAAAAATCATAGCATAATAAATAGACGCCTCATGTCCCAGACCATCACCTTTATAATCTGAGACAGAAGATCTGACTGTAGGTGAAGTTCCTTTCCCTATGGTAGTGACCAGCAGGTGGCGTAGTTTTAGATACTTCCAGAAATGATTCCTAGGCAAATCATTTTCATTAACTAACCTCTCAAACGATTTCAGGTTTCCTCCCTCATAAATCTGCCAACGTTATGATTCCCTTTTCTGTCCATGGCCTCCATAAAAGAGAATATTTCCCAGTTTTTAACTTTGGGTTACTCCAAATACAAGATTCAGAATTTAAATAAATATCCACATGACAAGCTTGGGAAACCTTCTTCCACACATTGTAGAGGTTAGCTATGACAGGATGAGACTTTAATTCAGAAGGTATTTTACTTGACAAAGCATTTATAGGTGCTAAAGGAGAAAAAAGTCCTTTTTCAATTTTGAACCAGGGAGGCGCTCTTTCAGGGGTCGTGTCCACTGAGCTGTGTGTCTCAGACTAAAGGCATAATGATACAGTACTAGCTTAGGGAGACCCACACCGCCCTTCTTGACTGGTACTTGAAGTTTTTCTAGCTTTATCCTTGGGCGTTTACCATTCCATAGAAATGTCTTACAGATGTGGTCAAACCTTCTAAAATACTTAGGAGGCACAGCAATGGGTAAACACTGAAGTATATAATTTATCCTTGGGATACAGTTCATCTTAACAACATTGATTTTTCCCCATAAGGATAAAAGAAGTGAAGACCATCTTTCTGTATCAAGAGAAAGTTTCTGAAGGAGTGGGTCAATGTTCTCTTCAATTATTTTATCTATTTAAGTGTTTTATTCCCTCATTAGGCCACTGAAAAGATCCTGCTTGAAATAATGTTTTTGGGCAGTATGAGGTCAGGGGTAAAGCCTCTGACTTAGACCAGTTCACCTTGTACCCAGATAACCTAGAGAATGCTTCAATGTTATCAAGAAGTGCTGGGACAGATCGCAGCGGGTCGGAGGGAAACCATAATATATCGTCCGCATATAACATGAGCTTGTGAGTACACTTGTTAATTGTAATTCCTTGAATATCTGGGTTATTACGAATAGCTGTTGCTAACGGTTCCAGAGCAAGACAGAAGAGTCCTGGTGCCAGTGCTGATCCTTGGCGGGTACCTCTACCCTGTGTAAAATAAGAAGAAAGGAAACCATGTGTTTGTACTGCAGCTTCTGGGTCTTTATAAAGGATTTCTATCCATCTCGAGAGTGACTGTCCAAAGCCAAAAGCTCTGAGTGTGTTGAGCAAGTATCTCCATTCTCTCCTATCAAACGCTTTCTCCGCGTCAAGTGAGATAGCTGCTGGTTGGCTCCTTAGAATCCTGCACATACCACATGATGTTAACAGGGATGCACCATATTGGATTTTTGCCGATATCCGATATGCCGATATACCAATACCGATACTTAATTACATTTTTTCCACTATTAAAAACACCAACTCTATCATGGACTACAATTTCTTTTTAAATAATGGTAGTCTATTTTTGTACAAACTGACCAAACATTTGATTTTTATCAGAGCTGAAGGGTATATTATTATTATTATTTTTTTCTAATACAGCCATACACTAATGACAAACTTACAGTAATGTCTTTGGGTTACACGTGTATTACATGCTTACATGTATTTTTAACAGTACAGCCTATGTCATCTGCATTTTTGAGGGCAATAAGCAGCAGCAGAATAACCTGCTGACTCTGAGCTCCACAGTGCAAAAAAGAAATAGCTTATACATTCAGAATGATTCTCCTTATTACTTAGCCAGTTTGCAGGATGGCTCCCTGAGATACTCCTGACAAAGGGCTTTAAAAAACAACAACACAGATTCTTAAATGCAGAAAAATCTAGCCATAGTCCAGAGCTTAATTATGATTCTAAATTTCTGAGACTCAAGATGAACAGAAATAAAACTAAAGTAGTTCTCCTGATTCTGCCTAAACAGCACAAACTAACTAAGCAACCAAGTTTAATGGGCATTTCTCTGTAACAGCTCCGTGACAGCACAGTGACACAAACATCTCCAATGCTGGACACACCTTCGAGTGTGCACGGGAGACGGCACACAGAAGTCCGTCATTGCTTTTGCCATGTTTCGTGCATGTCACGTAGGACGACGTGCACGTTCTTTTATCTCTATGAAACCACGTCAAACAGAGCAGGCAGGTCTACGTCTATGAAAGCAGCGGTGGATCAGGAGGCTGTCAGACTGATTTTGTTATTATAATGTTGCTCCTTTTGGCTCTGGAAAACTTTCTGCAGTTTTCAACGCCTGCTAATGCCCGCTGAGGCTAGTGGCTGCTGCCGCTTCGTTTTAACGTCGTTAGGATGATGACTATCAGTGACTTATAAGATCCGTCAAGGACTTCTTTCTACTCTGCGACCTTTGCAGGGCAGATTCTACACACACGGTCGTGTTATCCTCCCCATAAATACTGAATAACGCCACCATGTTGTTAGCATTTTAGCACAGGGGCTGCTACTTCCTCTTCTTCTTTGGTGCTTTAATAGCAGGTCATGTACTGTGGCGCCACCTGCTGTTTTGGAATGTGTAGTCTCATGAGAAAGAAAACAAACGCCAGCACTGCCGTACTGACAAAAATATAGATGTTATCGGGGCTCGTCGTAATGATATCGGCCCGATAGTTATCGTGCGCCCCTAGTCACTGCTGTATTTTTAGCTCTGTTGAATGACTGAAGTAGAGGCTGCTGCCGAGTTTTCCCTGGCACGAAGTTTAGCCATTCTTTATAGTCCTTGCAGTCACCGGGTTGGTGGATTTTTAGGTGCAAAGTTAAAGTGGTGGTGTTAAAGGCATGTTGCCGAGCTCCTCCGATCATCTGATGAACTTTACAAGCGATGCAAACAGCTGCTTTGCTGTCTTGTTCCCACTCCTCAGACTTCTCCCACACAGCTGACATGTTGTTTATTGTTGTTGGTGCACGCCTGCGTCATCGCGTGCGCTTAATTATGACGTCACATTATCGGCCGTACACATCGGCCTAAATTTTACTATCGGCTGATACCGATAATTCACTTTTTAAGCTATTATCGGCCGATACCGATATACTACTGATGATATCGTGCATCCCTAAATATTAATAAGGCGTCTGACATTATCTGAGGAATTTCCTTGTCTAATAAAACCCAGCTGATCTGGGTGTATTAGTGAGCGTAGGATTTATCTAGTCTACTGGCTAATATTTTGGATAGAATTCTACAGTGGACTGAAATTAAACTTATTGGACGGTAGCTTTTACAATCAGTGGGATCTTTGTCTTTTTTAATATCAGAGATATAACTGCCTGATTCAAGGATGGAGGAAGTCTACCATCATCAAATATTTCTGTAAGCATCTTCTCAAATAGTGGTAAGAGATCCTCAGCATAGCAGCAGTAAGACCAGCCTGTCCAGGTGATTTGCCTGTTGGAAGAGCTTTGATAGCTTCTAAAATCTCCTGTGCTCTAATGGGTGCGTCTAAGTCCTCTTTTTGTTCAGTATTCAGTAGGGGGAGGTTTAACCTAACCAGAAATGACTTCATCTCTTCATCTGTAGCTGATGTGTACAGATTTATATAGAGTTCTTTAAATGCATCATTTTTCTCACTAGGTTTGGTGACTAATTTTCCATCTCCTTTTTTTTACCGCTGCTATGTGGGACTTTAACTCTTTTGGTTAATGTATCTAGCCAGCCTGCTTTATCTCCTGATTCAAAAATAGTCTGTCTTGCTCTAAATAGAAGATATTCTGTTTTTTTTTTTTTATATTTTAGTATTGTATTCATATTTAAGGTGAGTTAATGCTCTCCAAGCCTCTTCAGATCCCTTTTCAATGTAGCTTCTGTGTTCTTGATCTTATTTTCCAAATCTGTAAGTTTTGCAGTATTAACCTTCTTTATATGAGAGGCATATTGAATTATAAACCCCCTTACAAAGGCCTTCATAGCTTCCCACACCACTTCAACTGAAGGGGCTGTAGGTACATTGGTGTCCATAAAAATTCTTATCTGAGCTCTTAGTTCCTCTTCAAACTCCACATCCTTTAATAAGGATGAATTAAATAACCATCTCTGTGACCTTGCCATTTCTTGGAGTGGGATAATATCAAGTCTGACCATAGCATGATCTGCCAACAGGATACTTTCAGTAGTACAAGACATGGTTGAGGATAATAGCGAACTAGAAATAAGAAAGAAGTCATGCATGAGCTCCTGAATAAAAGGTGTAACCTCTGTCTCTGCTGGATGATTCAGGCTCCACACACCTGTAAGGCCTAAAGATGTACACGCTCTTTAACAGTGACAAGAGAGTTGGCCCCTTTACTGAGTGTGAGCTTACTACAGTCTAAAGTGTTATCTAAAACCACGTTAAAGTCTCCACCTAGAATAATGGGGTAGTTTCCAATTTTATGCAACTTATTTTCTAAATGTATAAAAAAATCAGGCTGATCTGTATTATGATCATATATATTAGCCAGGATCAGTGTCTGCCCCTGAACATCCACTAGAATTATCCCCACCTACCCTCCTCATCTTTAACCTCCTTGTCTGAATTTTAAGCATTTATTAGTTAATATAGCTACCCCTCGACTTTTAGACGTCCCAGCACTAAATGAAACATGTCCCACCCAATCCCTACGTAGTTCAGCTGATTCTTGTGAAGAGCAGTGTGTTTCCTGCAAAAATACTACGTGCTGTTGTTTATTTTTCCTCTTAATTGCTCTGCTAGCTCATTCACATTCCAGGTAGAAAAGCTCAGTGCACTCCCATGGCTAGTCATCCACACTGTTATTTAGTTTTTTCAGTATAAGCATTCATTTTCATTCCATAGTATAAGACACACGATGGACTTTCAAAAAATATATGAATGATAAATAAATTGACCTCTGACCCACAGACATAAACCGTGTCTGCTATGTAGACATATCAGACAACCAGAACTACTATAAAACAAAACAAAAATCCTCTTAGGGCCATGACTTACAGAGCAAGCACAGCCAGGAGTCATCTCTGCTCCGGGTTTTTAGTGCCACACGTTTGGGTAAGGAGTTAGTGAGATGGTACAGGGATGCCTACAGTAATACTTTGGTCTTATACATTCTAAGGGAAAAGAAACTCTAATGTCACATTTTACTATGTATGGCGAGAAAACAGAATCTATGGCAAACGTATTTATTTCAACCAAGACGGTCAGTGACGTGAACTCTCCTCGCCTAACATACCGTTAACAGCTCCAGGATTTTATGATCTCCAGTCTGCACAGCGCAGCGCCAGACTTGCCTTAATGTCTCTGGATGAAGTCCATAGCTTCCTCCGGGTTGTTGAACGCTCGTGAGCCGTTTCTTCGGGTGAAGATCTTCAGACGAGCAGGGTACAGCGTGACCTTCATTTTATGCTCGTGCGGTATGCGTTTGCGGTGAGAAAAGCCTCTGGCTTACTCTGTGTCTCCCTGGAATAGTCCGGAATAATCATCACCTGTTTTCCTTCCCCCCTAAACGTTTCTTGTTCCTTGCTCTTGCCATGATGTTTTGACAGTCTTTGCAGTGCAGAAATCGGGCCACGATTGTTGGGCAGGTGTTCATCTGGCCGTCTTTGGCCGATCCTGTGAGCGCGGTCCGTTTCTACCCCCCTGGAGGATCGGTGTCCAGAGATGTCGATAGAAGTTTGTTAAGAAAAGCAGTGGTATCATTGTTCTCTGCTCCCTCTGGTGTTCCAACCAATCTAAGGTTATTGCGTCTTGCCCTATCTCCGGCTTCAGCCAGTCTGTCTGTCAGAAGCTGGATATCAGTTTTGTTGGCTACAGGGTTAGCTTTCTCGCTGTCCTCCAATATTTTAGCCAGCGTTCTGTGGCTCTGCGCCACATCTGTACTGCGGTCCGTGACCTTGCTCACTGCTGTTGCTATCTCATCTCTGGACACGTGAAGCTGAGTTTGAGTAGCAGAGCGAAGTTTTCTGTGCTCCATGTTTGCCAAAGTACTTTTGAATTCTTCAGACATGATCTGTCTTTACTCACTCCCTGACTTAAATAAAATTAAATATTCAAGCGTTTTCAAGGATTAGTAAAGGAACTTTAAAACTTTAGGCCGCCATGTCCTATCCCTGCGTCATGTGACTCCAGGTTGGTGATATTTTCACATGATGAGGATGACAGCGTAGAGGACAGTGATAACTGTGCACTGATAAAATGTCATAATAAGGATGAAGAAAATAAAATAGATTTTTAAAATAATTTAAAGAACATTTATGGTATGAAGTGCTCATATTCACACCCATATGTCAGTACCTGTACTCGGGTCTGGACTGAGAAAGAAGCTGCATGAAGCTGCCAGGGTTGACAGGAGAGTTGGTGCTTGAAGATGAAACCATGAAAGTGTGATCCATGCTGCTGTAAGCCTTTCCTGTATTCATCAGGATGTCTTATCTGGAGATGTTTTTATGTTGCTAGTCCACATATTTAACCTTTCTGTCTGAACGTTTATTCATGAACTTCTCCTTGTTACCTCTCTGACCTATTAGAGACATGAATCTTTTATTCTTATGTATTTTTTATTCACCTTCTTGGCTGTTTCCCGTCCATGCTGTACGGGTATCTGTTTATTACAACATGATCAGATGGACCTCCTGCCCATGTTGTTGCGTTGCCTTTGCAGAGCTCCGTGTAATGAATCCTCTGTAGTGAAAGGTCACAATGTTCCAGAATCAAAGTCCACATACCCTTAAATTAAGTGTGAAGCTGTAATTTTCTGCTGAAATGGTTGCATAATGTTGCTTTAAGGAGGTCAGTGCATGCGTGTTGTGCTCTGGCTCAGGCCTCGTCATTTCTGTCTTCATATTCTAATCACAGACGGAGAAGGAGGAAGGCCTGTTAGCATTCAGACGGTGCTGCTGAGTGTTTGGCTGTGTGAAGGTGTGTATGGTGATGGGTTCTCCAGTGGAGGTTGTGTATTTGATGAGAGCTGTGGCTCTAAGCTGTGCTCAGGGATGGAGCTGAATACTAACAGACAGACCTTTGCATGTTCCCCCAGACTCCGATCATAACAAACGCTCACATATTCAAACACACTCATCATAACTGCTGTCAGGATCCTGATAATGTTCACTGTGAAACAATGCTACGACCATCTGCTGGTGTGGGCGTGAGAACGACAGAAAACTGAGAGCGGCGATGGAGCAGAGGAGGAGGAACAACACTGACATGACTGAGGAGAGAGAGACGGAACAGCTGATGGATTCTAAAGCTGCAAACACACTGGTCTGTCTCCTGAGGGGATGACTGTGTGCCCCGCTGATGCTCGTTACACACAATCAGGAATGTGGCAGTTATCACTTTTTATTCACCCTTATCTCCTGAAGATTTTCATTGAATTTGTTCATAAAGTTCCCAAGAAAATGTAGCAGCTGTAAATCAGCAGATGTGTTTTCCCCCGTGTTCCTAAATTGTTTCTTTAAACCATTTTTAATTGGAATGATTGATGCTGTTCCTCTGAATCTGCTTGTTTTTCCTAATGAGAGTTGGGACACACCCCTCTTATGCCCATATAAGGTCATGAGACTTCACAGACAAAGCACTCACGGGATAATAAGATCTGATGAGACTGGGGCAAGATCCAACATGGCAGCCTGCTGCTACAACCCTGCTCAGTCAAATACAGCACCAAGACAGGCATGTTCAGACTGTTGTTTCTGGAAATAAACACACATTCTGAATGTAATACAGCACATTCCAAAAAAGTTGGGACAGGATCATGTTTAGCTCTCTCCTTTCATTAACACCACTCTGTAAGCGTCTGAAGACTGAGGGTTTGAGGGTAGATTCTTTCTCATTCTTGGTGAACATCTTCAGTTGTTTATCAGTGCAGGGTTTCTATTGGGGTTTTTTGTGGTGCACCACACGTTTTCATGTTTTGTGATTTCAAAATGTAATCAAGTATTTTATGATCATTCAGAATCTGATCTAAATTCAGACAGGGATTTTCTGTGGCTTGTATTTGTTGAGTTTCCGCTTGTGGCCCAGCCGTGGTTCTGCTGTGGCTGTGGCCCACACTTTTGAAAACTAGCTTATGGTTAAATCAGAAGGCTAAGAGCAGAATGACTGCATCTATACTTTGCATTTATGCTGTTCTCTATCGTGTCCGTCTCCTTTATTGTTAGCCGCTAACTGCTAAAAACACTACACGGAAGGCAGAGCTCACTTCCTGGTGGCTCTGCTGACGTCAGCATGGCAGGCCGGGAGGGACCGTAGTGTGAAAATGCCTGTAGGGGACGGACATGATTATTGTGTGCTTTGTTTGGGGAATAACAGCTAGAGATGGCCCGTCCTCATGTATGAGCTGCTTTTGTATGACAGCAGGACAACGCGAGGCTGGTTGTCATGTGTTTAATAAATGAATGCCCCCACCTGCTCAGGGACCGTGGCCGGCCAAGGCCTGCAGCCCCAGCAGCAGGGTGAGCGTTTATCAGAAATACCCCTCAGCCATCTACGGCGGTCGGGACTCCGGTGAGGGGCAAGCATCCTTGGCCTCGTGGCAGGCCTCCTACTCCTGAGCCTCCGGCTGCGAGGGGTCAGGGAGGCAGTAGATGCTGGTCTTCCCTGGAGTCAGAGATTGATGTTCTCAGTCTAGATCTATCTGATGAGGAAGATTTGTTCCCTCTAAGGCAACAGGAGCCAGCTGTAGAAGAACGAGGAACAGCAGTCCCCTCAGAGTGGCGGCCACTCTGGGGATAGATATGGGTCTGCCTCCCCGTTTCAATGATGACGCAGGGGGCGGTCCACAAGGTCTCAGATTCCTCTGCTTACTGACTTTGAAGAGGTGGTCTGTCAGCAGTTCCAGACACCTTCAAGGGCCAGCCGTTTCTCTGGGCTTTGTAGGCGACTGGCATCAGTTCACAATAAGGAGAGGATTGGCTGTGGACCACTACCTCCTGTTGACCAGGCTTTGGCAGCCCTGGTGTCTCTGTCTAAGTCAGTTCTTGGGAAGAGTAGCTGCCCTAGCAAGAACTGCAGGATGATGGACGCCTTGCTAATGAAAATACATGGTGCAGTGGCGGTCTAGACCCGGCTGGCTAATACGGGGGCCATATTGGCTCTTTACCAACGCCATTTGGCTCAGCGTCTGAAGGAGGAGAGTGGTGCAGAGCTGCTAGAGGAGATGCACCAGGTATCCTCCCTTCTCCCCCAGCTGATGAGGGAGCAGGATGAGGCAGCAGGTAAGGCCGTGACTGGCCTCTGGACTGTTGGCGCCACTTGTGGCTGTCTCAGTCAATGCAGCAGCAGGAGGACAGGGCGGTCCTATTAAGGCTGCCGGTGGAGCCGTCAGCCATGTTTGGCCTGATGCCACTACAATGCTGCAGCAGGGACAAGAGGTCCGTCGTCATACCCGGGTGGTATCTAGCGCCTTGAGGCAGAGCCGGGAATGGCGCCGACCTCAGCCACAGCAGCCTAGGCGACCCCAACCTACCTGGGCTCACTTTGAGGACCCAACTGGATACTACACGGCGAGGTAGGCAGGGTGGACGAGGCGGTCGAGGCAGTTGAGGTGGACGCAGCAGCGGCCAGGGGCCACCCCAGCCCCAGCAGCAATCCTGACAATCACCCCAAGCCTGCCCCCGTGCCCACGACTACCGTACAGCATGGGAAGCCCCGGGGGCAGACCCCTGGGTTGTGTCAACGATGACAAAGGGGTATCGGCTGCAGTTTGCAAGCACCCCTCCTTTGACAACGGCAGCTGCATTTTCAATCGTTGCAGACCCACAACACAGAAAGGTTCTGGGCTCAGAGATCTCTACTCTCCTGGCAAAGGCAGCCATCAGGGAGGTGGGGCAAGAAAATCAGTTGGCAGGGTTCTACTCCTGTTATTTCCTCATTCCAAAGCAGGATGGTACCCTCAGACCAGTGCTGGACCTCGGGGTCTGAACAAATTTCTCAGGCCCCTGTGGTGCAAAATGCTAACTGTGCCAAGGGTGAAGCAGGATAGTCTTGTAGGTGACTGGTTTGCGACCGTCGACCTCAAAGATGCCTATTTTCAAATACCAATCTGGGAAGGGCGCAGGAGATTTTTCAGGTTTGCCTTCGAGGGCAGGACCTTCGAGTTCTGTGTGCTCCTTTTCAGCATTTTACTGGCTCCATGCACCTTCACCAGGTGTATGGATGCAGTCTTGGGGCCCCTGCGGAGATGGGGCATACGGGTACTGAATTACCTTGACATTGGTTATTATGTGCTCAGACAGAGGAAGAGTGCCATCGCCATGTGGAGGCGTTGCTGGCACATAATTTCTCAGAGTCTGGGGCTGCGCATCAACCCAAAGAAGTGCAGGCTGCAGCCGCCACAGACGACCCAGTTCCTGGGTCTGTGTCTGAATGCCAGGGAGGGGAATGCCATTTTCACCTGGGAGCCAGGGCCACCTGGAGGCTCTGTCTGTGCCTACTGGGCCTCATGGCAGCATCAGTGCAGGTGGTGCCTCTGGCACTCCTACACATACGTCCAGTGCAGAGGTGCCTTCTGCGCCTGGGGCTTTGCCCACAATGACAGCTGAATGTCTCACTGATTGTTTCCAGGAGGCTGTGCTTGGCCTTCAGGTGGTGGAAGACCACAGCCAACATTTCGAGGGGGAGCAGGCTGGGCCCAGTGCTTCATTGCCAAGTGGTCTCGACAGATACCTCCCTGTTGGGGTGGGGCGCAGTCCACAATGGTGTGGGCATCAGCAGGAGTTTGAGCACCCCTTGGGAAAGCCAACACATCAACATTCTGGAAATGAGGGTCATCTACGTAGCTCTCGTGCATTTTGCACTGAGGCTGCAGGGTCGTCATGTGCTGGTGAGGACAGACAGCGTTGCAGCAGCTACATAAACAAGCAAGGGGGGTGGGCTCCACCCGTCTCATTCGAACACCAGGGTTCCAGGGGAGAGTTGGGGGCAGGGGGCAGCATCTGCTTGGTCTCTTCTTTCCCCTCACGGTGTGTCTTACAGTTCATATGGAATATTATATAATATAATATACCTGGGCCTTTTATGCCATGGGACATGGAGTGGTGTGTCTTAACCCTTGCTTCCTTGTAATTTTTAGCTCCATCTGCCCTTGTTTGTCCATATTCTGGACATACAGAAAACTGTTAATAAAGTAATCATTTTTCAACATTTTTTTTACTTTCACTGCTTCAAATCTCTTCAACAACTTCAACCCTGACAACAAAAAAAAAAAAAAAGAAAAATTCAAAGTTACAGCCTTTTTATGCCAGTTATTGTCCACTATGCCTCTGACTGTGATTCAGTGAGATAGCGTCCATGCTAAACAGATGAGTCTATTGGAGCCAAAAACACGCCGGTTTTACAATCCTGTTCTCCAGCCTCCTCCTCTACCAAGTCATGTGCAAGTGAATGCATTTGTTCATGTTAGGTTTATTTTATGTACAGACATAAAAATCAGAGGAAACATGTAGGATATGAATCACCAACACGTGCATTTCCACCTCTAACCAAAATGTGACCGCGATTACGCTCATTATGCACATATATAAATTTACTGTATATTTGAGATATGATATATTCTCTCCTATTGATCGAGAGGACCCGAGCATCCTCATGCATGTCCATCCACTTGCTATGAAGTGAGGGTAAAGTTGAAATTGTCCAAATGTCCCCCTTTCTTAGTCCCAGACTGCAGAACTCAGAAGTAGCATTTTCGACTGTAAACACTCCACTTACAGTGTGTCCGGCTGTAAACGTAGACGCAGATTCACACCTGAGCACACATGCAGGAGCACACACACTGTTCCTTACACATGTAGCCCACTCTCAGACATCCATATCTAGTGGCACCAATCGTTTCATTTAATTCTGATGATGTTTAGTGGATGAAATAGCGCTTCAAACACTGAGTCCATGGAAAAAATCCTGCATGTGTGTTACTGAAGGGGTTAAAATGGTGCACTGACACTATCTGCTGGATCACCGTGGAGTGGTGAAATTTAGATCCCTGGTGGTCGACTGACTGCATAGAAAGGTTGCTATGTGTTGTTTTGGTGCCATAGACACACAGTCAAAAAACCTGTTTTAATGGAAGTCTGGACCAACAAGCATGGGTGGAGCTATTTGGCATCAGTAGAGTTTTATGGGCAACACTTTTTTTTTTTTTAATTTGAATATGAAGAAAAATAATAACTTTGGCCAAATTTGATGCCTCAATCTATAAAAATGTGACTATCAACTCCAAATAATGATGATAAAAATTATGAATGTCCTCAAAATGGACATTGTAGGATCCGAGGGTTAAAGTGATATCCACGTCAACTGTCCTAGTAGGCCAGTCCCCCGTATGTATGGAATATGTAACTGTGTGGAGAGATAGTCTCTTCACTCAGAGAACCTAGGTTACAACGTAACCAATCGTTCTATTTCTGTGCAAAAGCCTGGCATAGAAACTGGGGATGCAGAATCCCAAGTAGAGCTTTGGTTCCCAAAGAGGGGGTGGCGAGACGCCTTCCAAAATACAAAGAGCGTTTTTTAGCTATTTTAAACTGTACAGCTGACCATTGTAATAAAAAATGCATAACATATGCTTGATTTAAAATAGAACTGTAGCCATCAGATAGAATGTTATACTAAAATCCAAAGTAATGTTTAAAAAATCCTTAAAATGCAAGTCTGCATGGCTATTTCTGAGTATGCATGGCTGTGCACAACTATGCTGTGCTCCAGAGACAGTGGTGGGCCTGTTGATGTGATGGAGGCATAAACATACAAATCAGTTCCCAATTTCACTGCCTAACTAAAATGAAATTAGATTTATTCTGATTTCAGTCAAAGTAATATATTGATATAGTGCAGTTTAAAGGAGACATATTTTGCAAAAATCACTTTTTCAGGCTTTTCTAACACAAATATGTGCCCCTGGCCTGTCCACACTCCCCTCAAATACCAGAAAAATCCATTCCCTTTCCCCCCTTTCTCCACCTTTCAGAAAATGTGTGCTGAAACAAGCTGTTCTCAGATTAAGCTCCTGGTGACCTCACCAGCGGCGTTAGCACCCGTCCCCAGGTTTGGTTGGCCCTCCCCCATTTGGGGGAAAGTTCCACCCTTCTCTACTGATCCTCTCCACTACCAGCTGAGATGCTGGATAGCTCAGTGGGTTATCCTGCTGACTACAGTCTGGGAGGTTGATGGTTCGAATCCCAGTTAAGTTCTAACCTTTGGATAAAAGTGTCTGTAGTACCAGGAGCACTGCATCCATTTCCTGAAAGGGGTGTGGTCAGCGGCAGAGTCAGACAGCTAATTACCATTTAAACCCACAGACACAGAAACGGCTCGTTCTGACAAGGGCTGAAATAGAGGGGGTTTTAAAAGCGCAAAATGCTTTTAAAAATGTCAGGAGACGAGGTGAGCTGATGTCAGGAGACGTGGTGATGTCAAGAGACGTGGTGATGTCAGGAGACGAGGTGATGTCAGGAGACGTGGTGATGTCAGGAGACGTGGTGATGTCAGGAGATGTGGTGATGTCAGGGGACGTGGTGATGTCAGGGGACGTGGTGATGTCAGGAGACGTGGTGATGTCAGGAGACGTGGTGATGTCAGGAGACGAGGTGATGTCAGGAGACGAGGTGATGTCAGGAGACGAGGTGATGTCAGGAGATGAGGTGAGGTGATGTCAGGAGATGAGGTGAGGTGATGTCAGGAGACATGGTGATGTCAGGAGACGTGGTGATGTCAGGAGACGAGGTGAGGTGATGTCAGGAGACGGGGTGATGTCAGGAGACGTGGTGATGTCAGGGGACGAGGTGATGTCAGTAGATGTGGTGATGTCAGGAGACGTGGTGATGTCAGGAGACGTGGTGATGTCAGGGGACAAGGTGATGTCAGGGGACGTGGTGATGTCAGGAGATGTGGTGATGTCAGGAGACGTGGTAATGTCAGGGGACAAGGTGATGTCAGGAGATGTGGTGATGTCAGGAGACGAGGTGATGTCAGGAGACGTGGTGATGTCAGGAGATGTGGTGATGTCAGGAGACGTGGTCATGTCAGGAGACGAGTCGAGGTGATGTCAGGAGATGTGGTGATGTCAGGAGATGTGGTGATGTCAGGAGACGAGGTGAGGTGATGTCAGGAGACGGGGTGATGTCAGGAGACATGGTGATGTCAGGAGACGTGGTGATGTCAGGGGATGAGGTGATGTCAGTAGATGTGGTGATGTCAGGAGACGTGGTGATGTCAGGAGACGTGGTGATGTCAGGGGACAAGGTGATGTCAGGGGACGAGGTGATGTCAGGAGATGTGGTGATGTCAGGAGACGTGGTAATGTCAGGGGACAAGGTGATGTCAGGGGACGAGGTGATGTCAGGAGATGTGGTGATGTCAGGAGACGAGGTGATGTCAGGAGACGTGGTGATGTCAGGAGACGTGGTGATGTCAGGAGATGTGGTGATGTCAGGAGACGTGGTCATGTCAGGAGACGAGTCGAGGTGATGTCAGGAGATGTGGTGATGTCAGGAGATGTGGTGATGTCAGGAGACGTGGTCATGTCAGGAGACGAGTCGAGGTGATGTCAGGAGATGTGGTGATGTCAGGAGATGTGGTGATGTCAGGGGATGTGGTGATGTCAGGAGACGTGGTGATGTCAGGAGATGTGGTGATGTCAGGAGACGTGGTGATGTCAGGAGATGTGGTGATGTCAGGAGACGTGGTCATGTCAGGAGACGAGGTCAGGTGATGTCAGGAGATGTGGTGATGTCAGGAGATATGGTGATGTCAGGGGACGTGGTGATGTCAGGAGACATGGTGATGTCAGGAGACGTGGTGATGTCAGGGGACGTGGTGATGTCAGGAGACGTGGTGATGTCAGGAGACGTGGTGGTGTCAGGAGACGTGGTGATGTCAGGAGACGTGGTGATGTCAGGAGACGTGGTGATGTCAGGGGACGTGGTGATGTCAGGAGTTGGGTGATGTCTGAATCTGAGTACAGAGCATCTATATTCTACAGATCTGTGGCTGATAAAAGGCTGAGGAAACAGACGGAGGGTTAGGTCTGATTCTTTCACTGGACTCTGAGTGTATGTGTTGAATGTTGAGATGTTGGCTTGTGGTGTCTCTGCAGCTCAGCACTGTTCTCATGTTACGCTCCAAGCAGTGTATTTAGCCATATTAGGGCAAAGCTGAAGGTCTGTGGGTCTACTGAACATGTGGAGAGGATGGCAGAGGAGTGAACAGGGTGGTTGGAGAAGTTTAGATGAACTTCATGTTCTTATTTTCCTCCATTAAACTCCTCTGTAACAGCCAGTCCTCCTGTGGAGTGCAGCATGTACAATCTTCAAAGACAGTTTTCATGCCCACAGGGAACCTACAGGGGGGTTTGTTTTTTCAGGCCCAGTCCATCTCTGACAGGAGCGAGTCTAACAGGCCATCAGGAATTTAGAGATGACACAGAAATGCAGCATGAAAGTAGAAGCAGATGAAGCTGAGATGTTGGAATGATGTTCCGTGTGTCAGGAACAAAAAGAACAACCGCCGGTGCTTACACACCTCTGTGAGGGGAATACATACCAGATAGTCAAAGGACTTTTAAAGAGAAAGGCTGGGTTGTCAGGTGACCTTGACCTTTGACCTCCAAAAATCTAGTTCACCATGCAGTCACATTGGACTTTTGTGCAAATATGTTTTTTTTTGCCTTTATTATTTATGCAAAGTGTTGTTGAGATACTGGGTCAAAAAGAATGGCCTTTACAGACACGTGTAGTTTAGGTAGGTACCAGTGGGGGCGCTAGACTCTGTCAGCCCGTGGCGTTCCTCAGCGTTTAAACGTTTCTGATTTATATTTCCTTTAATAGAGATCGTTACTTTGAACACTGCTATTGGTTCTAGTTTTCACTGTCCGTTCTCAGTGATTTCACCACATCAACCATCATCCCAGACTCATCTCTGATTGGCTGAACCAAACCTCAGCAGCTCCACCTCCTGTGAAGAGTCCAGGAGTGGACTGGGCAGCCATTGTGCTAAAACTCCAGTAAGAATATTTATCATCTCAGTCTAGGGTCGACTCTGTTGGAATCCTGTCACTGTCATGATTTCACATCCTGGAAAAGAACAGTAGAAGTGTTCATATTGAAGTCATAAATTCTTTCCTGATATTTTGACTCTCTCCGTCTCTCTTTCTCCCACTCAGACTCTCATGTGCGTCTGCGTGAAACCACAGCGGAGTTTGATAGATAGAAGTCTGATCTTATTGTAGCAACGGAGCGTTGCTACAAAACATGGCTAACACTTCAGTCCTGCAGAAAGCCGAGTCAGCAGCAGAGCGCCGGAGCATCTCTGTGTTTTCATGTACACACCCACACACACACACACCCACACACACACACACACACACTTGGCCGTGAGTGTTATTCCCTCTTTCAGCAGGTCTAACCGGTCAGACTGTGACACTGATGTGTGCTGGAGGCTTTGGCTGGGAACATGAAATCCTCTGAAGACGTGAGTGCTGGTGCGTTGTTCCCAGGATGTCGCTGTTATGATTTATGATTCAGTCTTTAAAAAGCAAAAACAACAGTCGAGCAGAGCTAGGCAAAATTTGACAATGTTTTCTAACTGGCTAGAAACCATTCTGTAACTAAAATTAAAATTTTTTACAGGATTGGACTGACCACTAGAGAGCAGTTTACTCATCAGCAGTTACCACTCCTGCTAAAAAACAGAGTGGGTGATTGAATGGACTGATGGCAGATGGGTGTGTGTGCAGTGTGCAAAATACCCGGCCTCAATCGGGGGGTCCACCCTAACTAGTGCTACAGTATCAGGCTGAAGTCTTACACAGCATGCAGTATACAGGACCACAAGTAATGCATACACGCACATTAAACACACATCACCCAGTCTAGCATCGTCATCAACAAAGCTGCACACAGCTGCAGGACCACAGCACAACTCTGCTCTGTGACCATATAGGACACTCGTGCGTCCCTCTCGTGCGGGCGCACGCTCACACATACACACGCATACATGCATGTATGAACCCAGCCAACTGATGTATGGCGAAATATATATTTCAGTAAAAAGCACAGCAGGTCTATCACAATCAGTTAATTAAGTCTGGGTTTAATAGATTTTTTCGGAGACCCCAACTCGCCGGTAGATGTGCTAGCAGCTGCCTCGCTAGAATTAGCTGTATGGCAGGGTTACGTGAGGTCATTGTTGCGGAGCATTTGAAACAGCGCCCCCCACGTTTGGAAGCTTTATCAGAGACATTATTCTTCCGTATTCTTATATGTGAATAAATTCTTTACAATGAACTTCTTTAAAACAAACATGACGTGCTTTCAAATGGCATTTGTAGTGACAATAGCAAGTGAAAAATGATGTTATAAATACTTCTCAAGAGACCCCCAAAATTTTGCAGTTGAGGGTTTCAAGGGGTCTCTTGTGTCAATTAAGGGGTCTCAGACCCCCTTAGACCCCCGTATTTCGCACAGTGTGTGACAGGATGAGTGGCTCAGATATAGAGTGTGTTAATGATCTGACAAACCTCAGCCCTCTCTCTGCTTCCTGACAGAGCGTTAGAGAGATTCAGGGCTGAAAAGGAAAGTGAAACCTGTAGTCTAAGATCTAGTGCTTAAGAGGGACTGCACCTGGACTATATAGAACTGTAACGTGTTATTTTTAAAAGGCCAGGCTGCTAAATGCTGCTATCTGCACCGTCTGCACAAGTTTGAGCATCTGATGCCAGTGAAGAGGAGAAATCATCCCGAATGATTTAAAGTGACTCAGACAGTGAGATGATCTGTGATCTAATCCTGCTGTTTTAATTGTTCCAGTTTATATGTTTAAACTTTTTTACTGTTTTAGTTACTAACAAGATTGTTCTCCTCACATGAGGATCACTTATTCTGTTGATGGAATCCTGAGTAAGACTTAGAAAAACAAAAGTTTTTTTAATGAAGAAAGAAGATGACAGAGAGGCTTGGAGCTCAGTCTTTATTAACAATAATAAAGGAGATTTACATGATTTTACATAGAAGCTGCTTGAAGTGATCTCAGTCTGCAAATCTCTCTGACACTAGCCCTGACCCCTCCATAGAGAGATTCAGGATCACTGTCAGACAAGGTACCTTCTTCACTGCAAGACCAGGTCTCACAAAATCATCATATTCTGGATTTGGTTTAAATTTCCTCATTTTGTTTTGTTTACCAGTCTACTTGAAAAAAAAAAAAAAAAAAGTAGATTTACAAACACAAACGAGGAAATACAAGTAAATCATAATTTGATAGTGTTACAGAAACACTGGTTCCATAGAATAGACCAGGATACAGTTAAATTAAAGTGTGGTGATTATTTATACATGGTAGCATAGACACTGTCAGGTTGGTGACGTGTTTTAGACTGATGCCTGACTGATGACTGACTACATATTTACATGTTGGTGATTAATACTGATATAGGTCTGACCTACATATTTAGATATTGTCGACTGATATTGGTATGGGTCTGAGCTACATATTTAGATATTGTCGACTGATATTGGTATAGGTCTGAGCTACATATTTAGATATTGTCGACTGATATTGGTATAGGTCTGAGCTACATATTTAGCTATTGTCGACTGATATTGGTATAGGTCTAAGCTACATATTTAGATATTGGTGATTGATATTGGTATAGGTCTGAGCTACATATTTAGTTATTGTCGACTGATATTGGTATGGGTCTGAGCTACATATTTAGATATTGGTGATTGATATTGGTATAGGTCTGAGCTACATATTTAGATATTGGTGATTGATATTGGTATAGGTCTGAGCTACATATTTAGATATTGTCAACTATTGGTATAGGTCTGAGCTACATATTTAGATATTGTAGACTGATATTTGTATAGGTCTGAGCTACATATTTACATATTGGTGATTGATATTGGTATAGGTCTGAGCTACATATTTACATATTGGTGATTGATATTGGTATAGGTCTGAGCTACATATTTATATATTGGTGATTGATATTGGTATAGGTCTGAGCTACATATTTACATATTGGTGATTGATATTGGTATAGGTCTGAGCTACATATTTAGATATTGTCGACTGATATTTGTATAGGTCTGAGCTACATATTTAGATATTGGTGATTGATATTTGTATAGGCCTGAGCTACATATTTAGATATTGGTGATTGATATTGGTATAGGTCTGAGCCACATATTTAGATATTGTCGACTGATATTGGTATAGGTCTGAGCTACATATTTAGATATTGTCGACTGATATTGGTATAGGTCTGAGCTACATATTTAGATATTGTCATCTATTGGTATAGGTTTGAGCTACATATTTAGATATTGGTGATTGATATTGGTATAGGTCTGAGCTACATATTTAGATATTGGTGATTGATATTTGTATAGGTCTGAGCTACATATTTAGATATTGTAGACTGATATTTGTATAGGTCTGAGCTACATATTTAGATATTGTCATCTATTGGTATAGGTTTGAGCTACATATTTAGATATTGGTGATAAATATTGGTATAGGTCTGAGCTACATATTTACATATTGGTGATTGATATTGGTATAGGTCTGAGCTACATATTTAGATATTGGTGATTGATATTGGTATAGGTCTGAGCTACATATTTAGATATTGTCAACTATTGGTATAGGTCTGAGCTACATATTTAGATATTGTCGACTGATATTTGTATAGGTCTGAGCTACATATTTACATATTGGTGATTGATATTGGTATAGGTCTGAGCTACATATTTAGATATTGGTGATTGATATTGGTATAGGTCTGAGCTACATATTTAGATATTGGTGATTGATATTGGTATAGGTCTGAGCTACATATTTAGATATTGGTGATTGATATTTGTATAGGCCTGAGCTACATATTTAGATATTGGTGATTGATATTTGTATAGGTCTGAGCTACATATTTAGATATTGGTGATTGATATTGGTATAGGTCTGAGCTACATATTTACATATTGGTGATTGATATTTGTATAGGTCTGAGCTACATATTTAGATATTGGTGATTGATATTGGTATAGGTCTGAGCTACATATTTAGATATTGGTGATTGATATTGGTATAGGTCTGAGCTACATATTTAGATATTGGTGATTGATATTGGTATAGGTCTGAGCTACATATTTACATATTGGTGATTGATATTTGTATAGGTTTGAGCTACATATTTAGATATTGGTGATTGATATTGGTATAGGTCTGAGCTACATATTTAGATATTGGTGATTGATATTTTTATAGGTCTGAGCTACATATTTACATATTGGTGATTGATATTGGTATAGGTCTGAGCTACATATTTAGATATTGTAGACTGATATTTGTATAGGTCTGAGCTACATATTTAGATATTGGTGATTGATATTGGTATAGGTCTGAGCTACATATTTAGATATTTGTGATTGATATTGGTATAGGTCTGAGCTACATATTTAGATATTGGTGATTGATATTGGTATAGGTCTGAGCTACATATTTAGATATTGGTGATTGATATTGGTATAGGTCTGAGCTACATATTTACATATTGGTGATTGATATTTGTATAGGCCTGAGCTACATATTTACATATTGGTGATTGATATTGGTATAGTTCTGAGCTACATATTTAGATATTGGTGATTGATATTGGTATAGGTCTGAGCTACATATTTACATATTGGTGATTGATATTGGTATAGGTCTGAGCTACATATTTAGATATTGGTGATTGATATTGGTGTAGGTCTGAGCTACATATTTAGATATTGGTGATTGATATTGGTATAGGTCTGAGCTACATATTTACATATTGGTGATTGATATTGGTATAGGTCTGAGCTACATATTTACATATTGGTGATTGATATTGGTATAGGTCTGAGCTACATATTTACATATTGGTGATTGATATTGGAATAGGTCTGAGCTACATATTTAGATATTGGTGATTGATATTGGTATAGGTCTGAGCTACATATTTACATATTGGTGATTGATATTGGTATAGGTCTAAGCTACATATTTAGATATTGGTGATTGATATTTGTATAGGCCTGAGCTACATATTTAGATATTGGTGATTGATATTGGTATAGGTCTGAGCTACATATTTAGATATTGGTGATTGATATTGGTATAGGTCTGAGCTACATATTTAGATATTGGTGATTGATATTGGTATAGGCCTGAGCTACATATTTAGATATTGGTGATTGATATTGGTATAGGTCTGAGCTACATATTTACATATTGGTGATTGATATTGGTATAGGTCTGAGCTACATATTTACATATTGGTGATTGATATTGGTATAGGTCTGAGCTACATATTTACATATTGGTGATTGATATTGGTATAGGTCTGAGCTACATATTTAGATATTGGTGATTGATATTTGTATAGGCCTGAGCTACATATTTAGATATTGGTGATTGATATTGGTATAGGTCTGAGCTACATATTTAGATATTGGTGATTGATATTGGTATAGGTCTGAGCTACATATTTAGATATTGGTGATTGATATTGGTATAGGCCTGAGCTACATATTTACATATTGGTGATTGATATTGGTATAGGTCTGAGCTACATATTTAGATATTGGTGATTGATATTGGTATAGGTCTGAGCTACATATTTACATATTGGTGATTGATATTGGTATAGGTCTGAGCTACATATTTACATATTGGTGATTGATATTGGTATAGGTCTGAGCTACATATTTACATATTGGTGATTGATATTGGTATAGGTCTGAGCTACATATTTACATATTGGTGATTGATATTGGTATAGGTCTGAGCTACATATTTACATATTGGTGATTGATATTGGTATAGGTCTGAGCTACATATTTAGATATTGGTGATTGATATTGGTATAGGTCTGAGCTACATATTTAGATATTGGTGATTGATATTGGTATAGGTCTGAGCTACATATTTACATATTGGTGATTGATATTGGTATAGGTTTGAGCTACACATTTAGAATTTGGTGATTTCTTTTTTTTTTGCTTTTTGTTTAAATGAATCTGTTAATATTGGATAACGGTCAATTCCCAATATTATGTGTCCCTCCTGATTAAATTTAACGGTTCAATGTGTAGAATTTGGCATTTTAGCGACATCTCGCTTTCAGATTTTAGAATTTGCTGATCTGTTACCAAAACATGACATCACTAAGCGACGAGGACCTGTAAAGACCAAAAAGGATTGTGTGCCGGACATCATTTACAGCAGTGACGAGGTGAGGGTTTATTCATTCATTTTTGTAACCATTATTTTTATAGATTATAGGTCAGTCTTCTTCTCCACCTGCCTTCCAGGTAGCTTTCAGGACCGGTGGGCAGGTTTGTATTTAAAACTCGAGTTTTGCTCTTTCTGTCCCCAAGATGTTGCCGTAGACAACATGGCGGTTCGTTATGTTAGCCTCCATGAGGGCGACCCATGGTAATGTAAATTTAAAAAGCTTTTTTCTATTTTTGTAAAAAGAGAATGAAAGTTTAAAGGGGATGATTGTGCACTGATTTTAACATACTTCATGTTGCTTCATATATATACATTATATCCCATGTACACCGTTTCTGTTTGGCGAAATGCAGCCAAATTCTACACATTGTACCTTTAAGAAAAAACTCACAGACAGCTCATTTAAAAGTCATCTGGACCAGGTTTTTTAAACATTCACCTTTTGTCTGTTCTCTTGTGTTCTTAAAGATCTATAAAAAGTTCCTTTTTCTGTGGTAAAGTTCATGCCGTATGGTAAATTCAGATCTTGCAGTAAGCGTCAGTGAGAGCACCCAATCACAGCAGTGTTGTCCAGAATTGTACACTGCCCTTTTGCACTTACAGGAAGTAATGACATTTTAACCGCCTCTGTTTTCTTCTTCTACGTGTATTTTAACAGCAGAACAAATGTTAGCTGATTATTTCCATCTGGACTGCTGTTTTCACCCACATCAGACACATCTAACTGATTTTATTCCAACATTATTCTGTGACTGAAAGCAAACACCTTTATTTTAGTTCAGATGTGCTGCCGTTAAGGCCTTTGCAAGCTGGGTCCGATTATTTCGTCCGAATTCTTCGCACATCAACAAAAGAAATCGAGCTCATGTTGTTCTAATGACGTTTGCAGACTGACACCGAAATTGTCGTCCGTCATATTTTTATTCGGAACAGGTTCGATTTTTCGCATTTCGCATCAGTCCAGGTCATTTAAATGGGTGAGTGATGATTCAAAACAGTGCCTGCTGCTTCCTCCGCCCTTGCTTACCCCGCCCAACCCCTCCTCCTCCCTTTCTCTCCTTCTCTCTTGCACTAACCTCACTTTGAACACCAAAGTTTGCTCATTTATTCTGTGGATATAAACCACGGAAATATAACAGATAGATGGGTGGTTCATGATTCAGATCATGAACCACCTCCTCCCTCTCTCCCACTCCCGAACTCTCGCTGCAAACTCCGTAGTTTTTGGTGCATTATGTGGATATCAGCTATGGAAATATAACAGATAAAGGCAGACGTTGTAACCTACTCACAGCTCATAACAGAGACAGAATTATAAAGTTGCTCCCTCTATTTCTCCAACGTGGCTCAGCGCTATTACGCATGAATGGGTGCTGAATGAAGCTCTCTGTCAGGATGGATCCAGCGGGATTTTAAAGGAGTGGCAGAGACGCAGACTCGCAGTACGAACTATTTGCCACATTCTCCGAATTTTCGCAGTGAAGGCAAATAAAAATGCATCGGATCCAGTGTGCAAGGTCCGAGTGCATGATGTTTTTTCGGATTTCGTAACCGAAAAAAAAAAACGCATCAGAAAATAACGGACCCAGTGTGTAAAGACCTTAACTTATAACATGTTGCTTAGCTAGTGGTTGCTAACATTAGCATGCTAAAGACAGCAGTATGGCGTTCATTAAGGGTGCACAGTCTCCACTTTTCTTGTTTATTGCACTCAGTTCTTGGACAGTTTTGGTTACTCCAGTGATTTTCCACATCCTTCTCAGTGAGACAGCACGCTGCTCACCTGCACACTCCAAATATTAAATACCTGGTACAGCAGTACCACTAATAATCTTTCTCAACAAAGCAGGTCTGCACTGAAACATGAAGTCTGAGATTAATTCTGATTAACTGTTTCTCAAGGAGGTTTGATTCTGTCTCTATCTGCTCTACAAGGTAAAATGTGGACTAATCTACTGTTTTTGTCAGTGTGTGTAGCTCAAACGTGACCATACACACTCACTAACACTCTGACAGGTCGCTCCGTGTCTCTCTAATCCTGTCAGCTCATTGGCCCGTTCCTCTGGAATGAACAGCACATCACCATAGTGACCACATGAATGGCCTGTTAGCATGAGAGGTGAGCTGAGGAGACGGGGGGGGGACAGAGAGAGAGGGATGGGGGGGCAGAGAGAGAGGGATGGGGGGGCAGAGAGAGGGACAGAGAGGTGGGGGGGGGGGCAGAGAGCTGAGAGTGTGAAGAGAGGAGATAGTGTGGGTAAAAGGGAGCAGAAGAATGAGCTAAAGGAAAAAGGATGAATGAATGAATGAGTGTTTGAGGAGGAGGAGTGGGAAACTTTAAAGAAGTGATACACTGGTTCTTTATCTGTTTAGTCAAGGAAGAGCTTTATTGCCATGGATAGTACTAGATCTTTCTGTCCTTCTCCCTTTCTCTCATTCTTTCCTGTTGGTTTGGTCCCTCCTTTCCTCCTCCTCTCCCTCCTATCCCTCCTCATGTGTTTGATGTGGTTCTGTAAATGTTAGAGTTTCAGTGTCAGATTCTTCTTTCCTTTGTTATAGTTATTGAAAGTTTGATTTATGAGTGTGATTGATGCAGAAGTCTAGATTGTTCTGCCCAGTGAAAAGTACATTTCTGATTTATTCTTTTATTCTGTTGGATAAGGAACGTCTTGGTCATTAACACGTCCTTTTGTTTGTCATGTCTTTGCCAGACCTTTGCACGTCTGTGTTCCAAGACTAACACTGACATACCCTCGTCCTCGGGACAATAAAATATGCCGTTGTCATAGTTACTGTAGGGATGGAGACTGACTGTCCTGTTGTTATAGTTACTGTAGGGATGGAGGCTGACTGTCCTGTTGTCATAGTTACTGTAGGGATGGAGACTGACTGTCCTGTTGTCATAGTTACGGTAGGGATGGAGGCTGACTGTCCTGTTGTCATAGTTACTGTAGGGATGGAGACTGACTGTCCTGTTGTTATAGTTACTGTAGGGATGGAGGCTGACTGTCCTGTTGTCATAGTTATGGTAGGGATGGAGGCTGACTGTCCTGTTGTCATAGTTACTGTAGGGATGGAGGCTGACTGTCCTGTTGTCATAGTTACTGTAGGGACGGAGGCTGACTGTCCTGTTGTCATAGTTACTGTAGGGATGGAGACTGACTGTCCTGTTGTCATAGTTACTGTAGGGATGGAGACTGACTGTCCTGTTGTTATAGTTACTGTAGGGATGGAGACTGACTGTCCTGTTGTCATAGTTACTGTAGGGATGGAGACTGACTGTCCTGTTGTTATAGTTACTGTAGGGATGGAGACTGACTGTCCTGTTGTTCTTACATCAGTCTGTCAGGAACAGTCGTTTAAATTAGTTAGGATTGACTAGATAAAGTGGATCAGCCACGCCCCCTTGTTCATCTTTGTTAGTCTTTAAAATGCTACTGACACACTCACATTTGACCTTATTGCTCCATGCCTTGTATCATTCCATCCATTCTAGGGCCAAAGATGAGTTCGTTAGCAGCTGTCTTACTGTAAAAAACACTGGACTCAAGGGCTTAGTCAGTCTTTGGACTCAGACAGTCCTGGGTCTCGGACAGTCCTGGGACTCAGACAGTCCTGGGTCTCAGACAATCCTGGGACTCAGACAGTCCTGGGACTCAGACAGTCCTGGGACTCGGACAGTCCTGGGTCTCAGACAGTCCTGGGACTCAGACAGTCCTGGGTCTCAGACAATCCTGGGACTCAGACAGTCCTGGGTCTCAGACAGTCCTGGGACTCGGACAGTCTTGGGTCTCAGACAGTCCTGGGACTCGGACAGTCCTGGGTCTCGGACAGTCCTGGGGCTCAGACAGTCCTGGGACTCGGGCAGTCCTGGGTCTCAGACAGTCCTGGGTCTCGGACAGTCCTGGGTCTCGGACAGTCCTGGGGCTCGGACAGTCCTGGGTCTCGGACAGTCCTGGGTCTCGGACAGTCCTGGGTCTCGGACAGTCCTTGGTCTCGGACAGTCCTGGGTCTCGGACAGTCCTGGGTCTCAGACAGTCCTGGGACTCAGACAGTCCTGGGTCTTGGACAGTCCTGGGGCTCGGACAGTCCTGGGTCTAGGACAGTCCTGGGTCTCGGACAGTCCTGGGTCTCGGACAGTCCTTGGTCTCGGACAGTCCTGGGTCTCGGACAGTCCTGGGACTCAGACAGTCCTGGGTCTCAGACAGTCCTGGGACTCGGACAGTCCTGGGTCTCGGACAGTCCTTGGTCTCGGACAGTCCTGTGTCTCGGACAGTCCTGGGTCTCGGACAGTCCTGGGTCTCAGACAGTCCTGGGACTCAGACAGTCCTGGGACTCAGACAGTCCTGGGACTCAGACAGTCCTGGGTCTCGGACAGTCCTGGGGCTCGGACAGTCCGGGGTCTCGGACAGTCCTGGGGCTCGGACAGTCCTGGGTCTCGGACAGTCCTGGGTCTCGGACAGTCCTTGGTCTCGGACAGTCCTGGGTCTCAGACAGTCCTGGGACTCAGACAGTCCTGGGACTCAGACAGTCCTGGGACTCAGACAGTCCTGGGTCTCGGACAGTCCTGGGGCTCGGACAGTCCTGGGTCTCGGACAGTCCTGGGGCTCGGACAGTCCTGGGTCTCGGACAGTCCTGGGTCTCGGACAGTCCTTGGTCTCGGACAGTCCTGGGTCTCAGACAGTCCTGGGACTCAGACAGTCCTGGGTCTCGGACAGTCCTGGGACTCGGACAGTCCTGGGTCTCGGACAGTCCTGGGTCTCGGACAGTCCTGGGTCTCGGACAGTCCTGGGTCTCGGACAGTCCTGGGTCTCAGACAGTCCTGGGATTCGGACAGTTCTGAGACTCGGACAGTTCTGGGTCTCGGACAGTCCTGGGACTCAGACAGTCCTGGGTCTCGGACAGTCCTGGGACTCGGACAGTCCTGGGTCTCGGACAGTCCTGGGGCTCGGACAGTCCTGGGTCTCGGACAGTCCTGGGTCTCGGACAGTCCTGGGTCTCGGACAGTCCTGGGGCTCGGACAGTCCTGGGGCTCGGACAGTCCTGGGTCTCGGACAGTCCTTGGTCTCGGACAGTCCTGGGTCTCGGACAGTCCTGGGTCTCAGACAGTCCTGGGTCTCAGACAGTCCTGGGGCTCGGACAGTCCTGGGTCTAGGACAGTCCTGGGTCTCGGACAGTCCTGGGACTCAGACAGTCCTGGGTCTTGGACAGTCCTGGGGCTCGGACAGTCCTGGGTCTAGGACAGTCCTGGGTCTCGGACAGTCCTGGGGCTCGGACAGTCCTGGGTCTCGGACAGTCCTGGGTCTCGGACAGTCCTGGGTCTCGGACAGTCCTGGGTCTCGGACAGTCCTGGGGCTCGGACAGTCCTGGGTCTCGGACAGTCCTGGGTCTCGGACAGTCCTGGGTCTCGGACAGTCCTGGGTCTCGGACAGTCCTGGGTCTCGGACAGTCCTGGGTCTCGGACAGTCCTGGGTCTCGGACAGTCCTGGGTCTCAGACAGTCCTGGGACTCGGACAGTTCTGAGACTCGGACAGTTCTGGGTCTCGGACAGTCCTGGGACTCAGACAGTCCTGGGTCTCGGACAGTCCTGGGACTCGGACAGTCCTGGGTCTCGGACAGTCCTGGGTCTCGGACAGTCCTGGGTCTCGGACAGTCCTGGGTCTCGGACAGTCCTGGGTCTCGGACAGTCCTGGGGCTCGGACAGTCCTGGGGCTCGGACAGTCCTGGGTCTCGGACAGTCCTTGGTCTCGGACAGTCCTGGGTCTCGGACAGTCCTGGGTCTCAGACAGTCCTGGGTCTCAGACAGTCCTGGGGCTCGGACAGTCCTGGGTCTAGGACAGTCCTGGGTCTCGGACAGTCCTGGGACTCAGACAGTCCTGGGTCTTGGACAGTCCTGGGGCTCGGACAGTCCTGGGTCTAGGACAGTCCTGGGTCTCGGACAGTCCTGGGGCTCGGACAGTCCTGGGTCTCGGACAGTCCTGGGTCTCGGACAGTCCTGGGTCTCGGACAGTCCTGGGTCTCGGACAGTCCTGGGTCCTGTACAGGCTGCTTATTGTGAGTGTTATCTGAATGATATCAGGCTGTGATGCGAGGAGGGTGAGGAGGAGTTTGTAGTGATTATTTAGAGCACCGTGGAGTCATTGGAGAAAATGGGACTAAGAAAATCTCATTATGGAACATCAGGCTCTGTGCAGCATTCATTCAGTCCACAGATGGAACAGGACGTACTAAATGTCTGAGTCTGTTAGCTTCATGCTAACACATGGTGCAGATTCTCATTTAGTGGCTAACAGACGGCATCATTTTAAAGGATGATCCTAACCTGATAATTGAACAGACCTTTAAATGCACTGTTTCAGTGAAAGACATCCTTTCTGAAGTGAAGAAAAGTCAGTGTCCTGGCTGTTGATGTCTTTTATTTGATGACTAGTAAACAGATTTAGATGTGCTTGCGCCACCTATCAGTGGTATACTGTATTACAACCAGGTGTCTGAGAAAGAAATGTAAAAAAGTACTTTTAAGATTCATAAAGGTCAAATGAAACCATTGCTTTTATAAACTAGTGACTATTTAGATGATCAAAGATCACGTCCCATCTCTGCTCCTTTATATATTTTCGTTCAGTTGCTGTCCTTTGGTCAGCTGTTGATGTTATTGGATGTGTTTTATGAACAGAATTGGATTAAGCTGATGGTCGTAGCTTCAGTTCTGGAAACAAGGAGAAGGACCGTGACTTTGTGTCTTGTTTTAAGCTGCATCAGTGTATAAAATAATGATTTCTTCTGGTAAAGGACAGGACAAGAGCACGGTCTCCACATCAGCTGATGAAAAAGAACCAGAGGAGGAAAAGGACAGACTTCAGAGGGAGAGAAGCTGACGGGGCTGACAACACTGACATTTCACATCCACTGGAGTCTGAGTCAAAGTGAGGGTTGAATCTTTAGTCACATTTGCAGCGTGCCCCTTTGTGGATGTGAACTTTACAGCAGGAGGTATTTTTCCTTTGCGCTCATTAAACATTTGCGAGACTGTTGGAATGGTGGCGTTTGGTCAGAGCGCCCCATGATGGAGAACACACGCCGTCTATTTGGGTGTTTGGTGACAGCGGGATGAGGAATCTGCAGACAGCTCAGGCTATTTCAGAGCTGTGGGTCACACCTCTAAACATGATTGACAGCTGGTTTGTCCAGAAAGATGGACACCAGATCCACTTGACCTTTAACCTCCACGGTATGTTTTACACGAACCCCTTGACCCACGTAGGCTGTCAGGGCCTAGGCCGTATGTGACGAAGAGTTGGGCTTACTGTCAGTGATGTCATCACGTCCTCTGTGTTTACCTCTGAGCGCTCCAGTCCAAGCTCACATGGTGAAAAGTCGTGATCAGCTTTTCAGCACTGAGCCGAGTAGAATCATGTCTCCATGCAGTCAGTCTGTTTCTTCACCCAGGCGTAAAAGTCACCTCTATTTCTGCTGCAACAAAGCAGATCTCTGAGCTGAGCTGAGATGTTTCTGATTTTGAAGCTGTAATTACAAAGATCCCCTAAACAGGATGTTACTGTTCACACCATCTCCTACATCTGGGTCTGATACCAACAGTGCTTTGCATCGTGTGCTTGCTGTCCATCCTCTGTCCCTTCAGAATGGTATCCTCTGCCCCCATGTAGATAGTTTAATATCTTGGGCCTTTATTTTGAAAGTGGAGAAACAGAGATGTGGCATTTATCTCCTCTTTGTACAGTATGTTAACAATCTCTGAGAGTGAGGAAAAAAACAGGAAATTAAGGAAATACAGATGCCTTGTCATCTCCCTCTTTCTTTGTTCCTTGTCCATCTCAACAGAGATTGATAAGGATGGGGCGTAGATGAAAACGTTGCACTGCTTTGCACTACTTTGCACTATTTTGCAATACTTTGTATGACCTGCACAAGGCCAGCCTCAACTCTAATCAGGACGTCCTATAATGAAAGTTCTTCAGAAAAGCCATGTTGGATTGGGATGGGATCCCTGTCATGCCCTGGTAACTGTGACTTTGCTCAGTGCTGAGCTGAAGCTGATTAATGTTGGGTCCATGTAATAATATTTCAAAGAGTTCAGCCTTTAAGTCTGTTGATAACTTTGATTATGAAAAGAGAATATATGGGTATTGATTGGATGATTAACAACACAGCGGCGCTGGGGTTAACACTGTAGCTTTCAAAAACATGCTTGTTAGGTTGATTGATGACTCTAAATTGCTCGTAGGTGTGAGTGTGAAGGTGTCTGGTTGTCTGTCTGTCAGCCCTGTGATTGACTGACCAGTCCAGGGTGAACCCCGCCTCTCACCCAATGACAGCTGGGATAGACTCCAGCCCTCAGGGGGCCCCTAAGGAGATAAGCGGTCTAGAAAATGATGGATAATTAATATAAGGACCTGAGACTGCAGGGCTGTGTGCACAATAGCACCAAAGACTTTACAGACAAGCAGCAAGTTGTTGGTAATGTCCACATTAGAATAAACTGTAAAAGCACTCGCTCACCTCACTCAGAGTGTAAGAAATGACTCTAAAGCTGATCTAGTTCTGCTTAAATAAACTGAAAAAAAGACTATTTCAAAAATTCTTTAGGGCCAGTAGTGGATGTTGAAAATATACTACATTAACATAGAATGAGTGAGGCCGTGTTCAGATAGGGCTGTCAGCACAAAGGATGCATTCACAATGAAATAGAAAATAGAATACTGGAGGAGAGAGACGGACACTGGTGACAAAATCATGTTTGATTTAAATCATTTATTATTAAAACTGTTGCAGTTAAATGATGGCACAGTATTTTTCAGATATATTTGTGGCTTTCTGTGCCTTCATTTAGAGAGGGGGACTGTGCATAGAGTCAGAAACAGGGGTGAGAGTGGGGGACGTGCTTGAACCCTGCCTGCATACATGAGGACGACCAGTGGCTGAGGCATGTCTCAGTGTGTCATGGGAACCGTACAGTACATTATTGCAACTATACAACAGGAAAGCACTCAGTGACGCATGTTAAAGAGGCTATGTAGTTTGGATATGAATATGGTGGGCCTTAGAAAAGTTTGAAAATCACTGTGCTGGGCCGTCCACATGTTTAAAAACCTGTGTTTGAAGGTGGGTTAAATGAGCATTCAATGAGAAAATCAAAGTCATAAGATAATATTCCCTTTCTAATTTAACACTACAGTTAAGGTCATGTGCATACATGTTAAAAGTTGACCGTTTTAAACCATCTATTTTTAAATGTAACATGTTGTAATTTATAAAACTGCTTGTTTAAAAAAATGTTCACACAATAACGTTTCTTTATCCTTCTTATTATATTTCTATTGTGTACCGATGGCTACCATGTCAGCTCTCAGACATGCCTAACGCTGCTGTGAGCTCAGTTCAGACTAAATACTGGACTAGAAAACTACTGAATGTCAGAATCTTGGTCAGATTCAGGAACTTTCTCCTCCAGTGAGCTGGAGGCCATGGTGATGGTGCAGGACCACGGACTGTTAGGAGGACCACGGACTGTTAGGAGGACCACAGACTGTTAGGAGGACCACGGACTGTTAGGAGGACCACGGACTGTTAGGAGGACCACGGACTGTTAGGAGGACCACGGACTGTTAGGAGGACCACGGACTGTTAGAAACCATAATCATGCTGTGGTTGGTTCATAATCATGCTGTGGTTGGTTCATAATCATGCTGTGGTTGGTTCATGATCATGCTGTGATTGGTTCATAATCATGCTGTGGTTGGTTCATAATCATGCTGTGGTTGGTTCATAATCATGCTGTGGTTGGTTCATAATCATGCTGTGGTTGGTTCATAATCATGCTGTGGTTGGTTCATAATCATGCTGTGGTTGGTTCATGATCATGCTGTGGTTGGTTCATAATCATACTGTGGTTGGTTCATAATCATGCTGTGGTTGGTTCATAATCATGCTGTGGTTGGTTCATAATCATGCTGTGGTTGGTTCATAATCATACTGTGGTTGGTTCATGATCATGCTGTGGTTGGTTCATAATCATACTGTGGTTGGTTCATGATCATGCTGTGGTTGGTTCATAATCATACTGTGGTTGGTTCATGATCATACTGTGGTTGGTTCATGATCATGCTGTGGTTGGTTCATGATCATGCTGTGGTTGGTTCATGATCATGCTGTGGTTGGTTCATGATCATGCTGTGGTTGGTTCATGATCATGCTGTGGTTGGTTCATGATCATGCTGTGGTAGTGTCAGGCTGACTGGAGCGTTGGTTTAAAAGCTTCGAATCTCATCCTACCTTCGCAGCAGCCTCTGTGGCTTTGTCCTGCATTATTCTGTTCACATCGTGTGCTGCTGGCTCCTCAGACTGCCCCCCCCCCATCTCCTGCTGTGAGGTTTTTATGTGGACAGTAAACTCCTGAGTTTCTCAGCCCTCTTGAACGTTTCAATAAACTCTGAGGAGTGCATATGCAGCTAAAGACTGAGGGGAGATTCTGTATGGACCCGCACCCTCTCAGAGTGTGGTCTATAGGATTCCTCTCTACGGTCTTCAGACTGTGTTTTCAGCTCCCTGTGGGCCCTGAAAGCCTAACATTTCTCTTCCTGCTGCTCCATTGATCATCTGGGTTTCAGATCAATCCCTGTCCTCCAGCAGAGCTATTTACAGTCCAGCCACTGTGCTGTTTGTCAGGAACTACAGCCTCAGAGCTCTTCATCGTCGTACTAGTGAAGGTCTTAGTGTAATAAAGTGGAACAGCAGACATCTGTTCAGCAGTATATATGCAAGGCTGTGAGTTATGATCTGTCTCTAAAAACCCAAAGAGTGAAGGCCTGGTTCTGCTGGGTCTGACAGGCTGTGTCACATGGTTACCTGCTCTGAGCCGCCATCAGTGACGGTAGGGCGAGGAGACGATAATAATGATAATATTATAATAATAATAATAATAATTATTATTATTAGTCTCTGTAGCGTCTCTTAAACAGAACCGGCCGCCACAGACAGAGAGCAGAGGAGAGTGGCGGTGACTCCTAGATCCTCAGTTGTCCCTCACATCCCACCGTCACACTGATGACAGCTCCGCAGCCCTGCACAGTCCTCCAGAAAACAACCTGAATGTAAAAAATCAGAAATGACAGAGAGCATAAGCTTTGCAGACTCTTCTCCTTCAGGTAGACCCTCTGTGGATGCAGACTTGGACTACACATGGGGGGATGGGTTCTCTGGGTGATGAGCATGCAGATGAAAGGCAGTCTTTGGGTCCTTGGTCCTGTTTATGTATTTAAATGCCAAAATGGGCTGGACACGTCCTGGGGCAGGCGTTAGTATACAGGAGCGGGCCGCCCAATGACAGTTCAGTGTGGGAAACACTGGAGCGACGAGTACGAGTTTGTTGGCTGTTCACGACTGTTGATAGAATCAGAGGATATTTTCAGGTTCATTTACTGGAACTTGACAGACCTTCAGACATGAAACAGCCTAATAATATCATATATTAATGATTTTAATGATTAATATCATTGTGAATGTACAGATTTACTAGTGTTACTTTGTCGGTCAAACTTTATGGAGCATTAGTGGAACACTGACCTTTGACCTTTGTTCTTTGGTTTCTTTTGTTTGAACTCTTGGAAACATGGAGCATTCAGAGTGGTTCAGCCTCGTAGGAAGGCTCTAACAGTAAATCTCCTATATAATCCATACCAATGATCTATTTCTGGAAAGGCCCCCCCACCCCCCAACTGCAGACCCCTCACCACCCCCGTCTACCCCCACCCAGCTGCTCCACTTTTAGCCCTGGCTCCTGTGAGGTGAGCGAGTGTGGGTGGGTGTAGGGGCAAATGGGGAGGGGGCCTGGCCACTGTCACTGTCCATCTAAACGCCGGTTCACTCCCCCCCCCAAAGTCGGCCAGTCAGTCCTGGAGCCAGCAGAGCAGCTGCTGAGTCAGTCGCTCCGTCTGTGGAGAAAGTGGAGACCTCCAGAACTAAATCTAACGCTTCCAGAAGACTACCTGGATTTAACCCAGACCCATGCCAAGATGACTCGTGACTCGTAAGTTTCAGCGGGTGTTTAAGAGGCAGTGGAGCTGCTTTTGGGGCCGTAGATAGCTGGTTAAGAAGGAGGGGGCTCAGAGATAGCTGGTTAAGAAGGAGGGGGCTCAGAGATAGCTGGTTAAGAAGGAGGGGGCTCAGAGATAGCTGGTTAATAAGGAGGGGGCTCAGAGATCGCTGGTTAAGAAGGAGGGGCTCAGAGATAGCTGGGTAAGACGGAGGGGGCTCAGAGATAGCTGGTTAAGAAGGAGGGGGCTCAGAGATAGCTGGTTAAAGAGGAGGGGGCTCAGAGATAGCTGGTTAAGAAGGAGGGGGCTCAGAGATAGCTGGTTAAGAAGGAGGGGGCTCAGAGATAGCTGGTTAAGAAGGAGGGGGCTCAGAGATAGCTGGTTAAGAAGGAGGGGGCTCAGAGATAGCTGGTTAAAGAGGAGGGGGCTCAGAGATAGCTGGTTAAGAAGGAGGGGGCTCAGAGATAGCTGGTTAAAGAGGAGGGGGCTCAGAGATAGCTGGTTAAGGAGGAGGGGGCTCAGAGATAGCTGGTTAAGAAGGAGGGGGCTCAGAGATAGCTGGTTAAGGAGGAGGGGGCTCAGAGATAGCTGGTTAAGAAGGAGGGGGCTCAGAGATAGCTGGTTAAGAAGGAGGGGGCTCAGAGATAGCTGGTTAAGAAGGAGGGGGCTCAGAGATAGCTGGTTAAAGAGGAGGGGGCTCAGAGATAGCTGGTTAAGAAGGAGGGGGCTCAGAGATAGCTGGTTAATTAGGAGGGGCTCAGAGATAGCTGGTTAAGGAGGAGGGGCTCAGAGATAGCTGGTTAATAAGGAGGGGCTCAGAGATCGCTGGTTCAGCAGGAGGGGGCTCAGAGATAGCTGGTTAAGAAGGAGGGGGCTCAGAGATAGCTGGTTAATAAGGAGGGGGCTCAGAGATAGCTGGTTAATAAGGAGGGGGCTCAGAGATAGCTGGTTAAAGAGGAGGGGGCTCAGAGATAGCTGGTTAAGAAGGAGGGGGCTCAGAGATAGCTGGTTAAAGAGGAGGGGGCTCAGAGATAGCTGGTTAAGGAGGAGGGGGCTCAGAGATAGCTGGTTAATAAGGAGGGGGCTCAGAGATAGCTGGTTAAAGAGGAGGGGGCTCAGAGATAGCTGGTTAAGAAGGAGGGGGCTCAGAGATAGCTGGTTAAGAAGGAGGGGGCTCAGAGATAGCTGGTTAATAAGGAGGGGGCTCAGAGATAGCTGGTTAATAAGGAGGGGGCTCAGAGATAGCTGGTTAAAGAGGAGGGGGCTCAGAGATAGCTGGTTAAGAAGGAGGGGGCTCAGAGATAGCTGGTTAAGTAGGAGGGGGCTCAGAGATAGCTGGTTAAGGAGGAGGGGGCTCAGAGATAGCTGGTTAAAGAGGAGGGGGCTCAGAGATAGCTGGTTAAAGAGGAGGGGGCTCAGAGATAGCTGGTTAAGAAGGAGGGGGCTCAGAGATAGCTGGTTAAGGAGGAGGGGGCTCCGTCTTGCCTTTAACGTTTTTCTGTCACTGTTATCTCCTCTGAAGTGAAGGTTAGCGTTCACAGTGCCGGCTCTGAGGGGTCGGAGTGTACGATGAGGATTAGCCTGCCTACCTTTACTCGTCTGTACTGTCTTCATCTCTTTGGCCTCTCTTCCACTCAGATGAGGAAGCAGCTTTAGCTTTTAGCTCTGTCCACTATTCATTCATTATTTGGAGCCTCTCTGGCTGCATGAGGAGCTTGTGTATTTATAGAAGTGCAGTGGCTGTTAAAGTGGTCAGAAGGGAGCGTGGAGCTCTGTTACAGGAGAAGACTTTTCTCTGGGCGAGGTGATGGGCCACTTTTCTCCTTCAGCGCCTCTGGAGCTGCCGCTGCTGGCTTTCCAGAGGAGCTAAAAGCTCTTCGTGGCCGTCTCCCCTGGGTTTCTGTGAACGTGTGGACTGTGTAGAGCTTTTATTTCTCTTCTGTTTTTAAATTCAGCACGAGTGCTGCCAGTGAGAGTTCTGCTTTAGCTTTGCTTTCAGTACTCTGTTGTTGCATATATGAATGTATGAAAGGGGCCTGTATGCATCATAAATCCTCATCCTGGATACTCTTCTTCATCATCATCTGCAGAATTAGACCAGATATTCAGTGTGTTGTTCCTCAGCTAGGGGTCGGGCTGGAGCCTATCCCAGCTGAGGGGGTCAGGCTACACTGTGGACTGGTTTCCAGTCGGTAACCAGGCAGCTCCCACTGAAACCTACGGCCAGTCTAGAGTCACCAGTTCATCTGAGCAGCATGTTTATAGTAGTGGGAGGAGGCCACAGACCAAAACCCAGAAGGTTAAAGTGCACATCTGAATCCAGCAGCAGAGGTTCCACTGGGGAACGAAGGTTTCAGTTTTATCAGGGCTGTAAGCTTTTTATCACAGTGAAACTGATGCCTTATTAATGTTTTGACTGAATAAGTTGCGTGCTACTTTGTTGTCTTAGGTGTAGTTAAGCTGCTGTAGCGCTACAGTAGCCGGTTGCTTCTCACTGTAACATGGTCCTGCTTTCACAGTGATGTAAAATCAGGATGCTGCTGAAACATTTAATGTCTGGTTTCACCTCAGACGGCTCAGTGGGTGAGAAGAGTCTCCTGCTCCTCGTGATATCAGAGATTTAACTCCTTCCTGTCCATAGCAAGCTCTTTTTTCCACCATAAAGCTAACGCTGTTACTTTCAATGTTCCAGCAGGAACTTTTTTATTTTTCAAAATAAAAGCAGATTTGTATCAGAACAGGAAGTACAGGGATGCCCAATATCAGATCTTTGCCATTACTTCTCAGTTTTCATAACTACTTTAAGCTGATACCAGTACTGATACGTAACATTTTACTGTTAAACACACACACACTAAAACACACACACACGCACACACACACACACACTAAAACACAGTGTCTCCTATACAGAGAGAGGCTGTGTGGGAAGTTGGCAGTCTTGTAGTTGTTTTACATTTGGGGCTTCATCCTGAGAGTTCAGGGCTCACAGTGGATGTCTTTGAGTTTGTGGCGCCCTAGACGGCCTGATGCTCCAGCCCTGTCTGGCTGATATTTATCAGTCGTACGTATCGGTAGACACGATCAGCAGTGTGACAGTAGCAGGTACTGCTGTGTGTCACCAGTGTAGACTGAACTCAAGACAGTCCCCGTGACAAATTCAGACTGAGCAAAAGAAAGCAACTAAGCATGAGCCCTGATCTTTAGACTTCAGTGAGCCATTTTGTACATGCACTCCTACATAACTGGCAATGGTTAACAGTGTGTTAAACCCTGTGTCTGACAGGATAAGCCTTTTAAGGCTGTCTCCTAGCCTTAAGGCTGTCTCCTAGCCCTGTTTTAAGGCTGTCTCCTAGCCTTAAGGCTGTCTCCTAGCCTTAAGGCTGTCTCCTAGTCCTGTTTTAAGGCTGTCTCCTAGCCTTAAGGCTGTCTCCTAGTCCTGTTTTAAGGCTGTCTCCTCCCAGCCATCAGTCAGACCCTCTACATGGATGACAGCCTTCAGTCAGACCCTCTACATGGATGACAGCCTTCAGTCAGACCCTCTACATGGATGACAGCCTTCAGTCAGACCCTCTACATGGATGATAGCCTTCAGTCAGACCCTCTACATGGATGACAGCCTTCAGTCAGACCCTCTACATGGATGATAGCCTTCAGTCAGACCCTCTACATGGATGATAGCCTTCAGTCAGACCCTCTACATGGATGACAGCCTTCAGTCAGACCCTCTACATGGATGACAGCCTTCAGTCAGACCCTCTACATGGATGATAGCCTTCAGTCAGACCCTCTACATGGATGATAGCCTTCAGTCAGACCCTCTACATGGATGACAGCCTTCAGTCAGACCCTCTACATGGATGATAGCCTTCAGTCAGACCCTCTACATGGATGATAGCCTTCAGTCAGACCCTCTACATGGATGACAGCCTTCAGTCAGACCCTCTACATGGATGATAGCCTTCAGTCAGACCCTCTACATGGATGATAGCCTTCAGTCAGACCCTCTACATGGATGACAGCCTTCAGTCAGACCCTTCACATGTGAGCAGACTCTGCTGATCTGAGTTACTACCTTTAAGGTCAGCCTGGAGTCTTTCTCATTCCAGTCAGAGTCCAGGGCTCAGATGGCCTCAGGGTTTGTCTATCACCTGTTGTGTTGGTGTCACCAGGAGGGCGAGTTAACCCAGCAACAATGACATCATTGTCCAGACTGACAACAGACGCCGCAGCTCAGATGACAGGATGACGGCGGCGCAGAGATAGCAGGGACACTGATAGCTCCCTAGCCTTCAGTCTGATCATCTCTGTCCTGTGTAACCTGGTTCATACCTATCATTCTGTTTAATCCAACACCTCCACCTGTTTGTTATTGTAGAAACAGTGTTCAGATAAATGATCTATGGTTGAAAACAGCAGACTGTAGTTTATGACTGTAGGGTTATTATCAGTCATTCACGGTAGAATAGCGCCCTAACTTTTTTGGACTCTGGGTTGTTTGATAGTGTCGTCTGTCTCTGATAGTCAGACATGTTGCTGTCCTGATGCCACAGCTGGTAGGTGACCTCTTCTTCTCTCTGTGGTTTATGAAGGCGCTCTGCCTGGATCACTCCCAGACCAGATGAAGACCACGCTGCTCCTCATGACTGCAGAGCTGAGGAAGGCTCAAGGCTTTCATCATCATCATCTCAGTACTTCTCCAAATGTCACGGTTTTCTCCGTGCCTCGGTTTCAGTGTCAGGCAGCAGATTAAAGTCAGAGAGAACACCTCCTGTCCTGTTCAGGTTCTCCTCCCTCTCTGACATGAAAACTGATCTGTGAGCAGACCGTGTACCTGAAACCTCCCTGTGGGAGTTCTGAAGGACAAAGGCTTCTTTTTCCATGCTGTTCTGCTCACTTTTGCTTCCTCATCAGTAATAGCAGCTCTCTGTGTTTAGGAGGGGAGCGTTCTCACACTGTTCAGAGAGAACAGTAACTGTATCAGGCATCGTCAGGGTCTCTGTGTGGACAATAGGATGAACCATTGTTCCCACATAGACACACCTACACCTGTCTGCCTCTCCATGAGGAGCTCTTTACCTCTGAACGCCCCTACAGACGCTCACCTCTGTGTTTGAGCTGCAGGGTGAGGTCGGACGGCTTGTTTGCTGTTAAACAGCCTCACTGTCTGCTCAAGGACTCTTCAGCTGAGACACCTGCTCTCAGTTTTTGACCTTCAGTCACCCCCCTCACTTCTCTGATTCACAGCTCTGCATCTAAATGTAGGTGTTTTTAATGAAACACGCAGCTGTCAGGGGCTTCCTGTCAAAACAATAAACAAAAGATGAGGCTGAGGATAGAGGGGGATCAGAGGAGAGACCCCAAAACCACCTGACACATTTAAGATCCTTATCAGATCATGAACCCTCATCATAGAGTATTATCAGACTGTTTAAAACATTTAAGATCCTTGTTCTAGAGAATGGAACATTAGAACGTCACAGTCTGAGTCAGCACACTGAACCCTCATCATAGAGTATTATCAGACTGTTCATTCTGAGGTCAGCTGATGTTTATTCTTAGAATTAGCTGTCAGGGTCCACACACATGCTGAAGCCCAGCATTAAGCCTTCATTTTGGCATGCTAGCTGTGCTAATGCTGTGAATGCTGGTGGAGCTAATGCTGGCCTAGCAGATGCTAGCGGTTGGTGCTGCTTCATGTTCCTAACAGTCCGTGGTTATGATGACGACTCTTTAGTGACTGTTGTGTTGAAACTCTAAGGCTTTTTTCCACCCATGTTTTACAAACATCTGAAACAGCTGTTCCCATAGTAACGGCGTCAGGGATCAGGGACCCCACCCTCCCTTGAGCGGGGATAAAGTGTGTGGTATTGCACAAAGCATCATGTACAAATTTTGCCTTTTAGGTAGTTTGTGTAACTTTTACTTGTATGTTAATAGAAATATCACTTGATAACTACCCTTTTATTTTAAAATCTGACTCATTTTAACAACATTTTTAAAAATTATATATACACTTTATGATTTTAAATCATTTTAAATTTCTCTTGAAAGCATCCAGCGACCCCCCTTCACTGTCTCACGACCTACCTGGAGGTCCCAAACCCCACTTTGGGAACCACTGCTCTAAAACACTGGTGACGCTGGTATGTGTCCCGCTGGCTGACCCCAAAGCTGCAGCGCCACCTACTGTCTCAGAACGTGTAGTCTCAGGAGGAAGAAAACAACTTTATTATGGGTGGATTTTATCCGTTGATGTTTTATTATCAGCACAATAAAAACATATAAAGTGTACGCAATATTGGCCGGTACTTTAGCGGCACTAATACTAATTGTGCATCCCTTCATGAATCTCATCGCTGGCCTCCATTGTTTACAGGCTTGCAGTCTCCTCGACTAATCCACACCTGTAGCTACCGCCTCCTTCTCCTCAAATGATGCTGATTGGTCCGGCCAATCTCTGACTGGGATCAGTCAGCTTAAAGCTTGAGTGCAGCCAAAGACAGCAGTGAAATGTAACCAGTCCATCAGCTTTTGGAGGTGAGAGCTTTGTTTCCTGGCTGTTAGGACCCGGGGCAAAAACGCAGCTTCCACTCACAGCTCCTGGACATCATTTTAAGACGTTTCCTCCTGGTGGATTTCTCTGGAATTGGAAGCTGTTGGAAATATACTTGGCTAAAAATGTATATAACATAGGCTTACTGGTTTTCAAAGTAATCCAGATATTGATCTCGTCATCGTTCAGAGTGGATTCAGATGAGAGTTTAGTGTAACTCCAGTTCTCTTTGGCAGGTTTACTGGTGTCCTAACTCCAGGATTACTGATGTCCTAACTCCAGGATTACTGGTGTCCTAACTCCAGGATTACTGGTGTCATAACTCCAGGATTACTGGTGTCCTAACTCCAGGATTACTGGTGTCCTAACTCCAGGATTACTGATGTCCTAACTCCAGGATTACTGGTGTCCTAACTCCAGGATTACTGGTGTCATAACTCCAGGATTACTGATGTCCTAACTCCAGGATTACTGGTGTCATAAGCATCATGTACAAATTTTGCCTTTTAGGTAGTTTGTGTAACTTTTACTTGTATGTTAATAGAAATATCACTTGATAACTACCCTTTTATTTTAAAATCTGACTCATTTTAACAACATTTTTAAAAATTATATATACACTTTATGATTTTAAATCATTTTAAATTTCTCTTGAAAGCATCCAGCGACCCCCCTTCACTGTCTCACGACCTACCTGGAGGTCCCAAACCCCACTTTGGGAACCACTGCTCTAAAACACTGGTGACGCTGGTACTGTGTCCTCCAGGATTACTGGCTGACTCCAAAGCTGCAGCGCCACCTTACTGTCTCAGGATTACGTGTAGTCTCAGGAGGAAGAAAACAACTTTATTATGGGTGGATTTTATCCAGGATTGATGTTTTATTATCAGCACAATAAAAACATATAAAGTGTACGCAATATTGGCCCAGGTACTTTACTGGCACTAACTCCAGGATTGTGCATCCCTTCATGAATCTCATCGCTGGCCTCCATTACTGGTGTTTACAGGCTTGCAGTCTCCTCGACTAATTACACCTGTAGCTACCGCCTCCTTCTCCTCAAATGATGCTGATTGGTCCGCCAATCTCTGACTGGGATTACTGGTCAGCTTAAAGCTTGAGTGCAGCCAAAGACAGCAGTGAAATGTAACCAGTCCATCAGCTTTTGGAGGTGAGAGCTTTGTTTCCTGGCTGTTAGGACCCGGGGCAAAAACGCAGCTTCCACTCACAGCTCCTGGACATCATTTTAAGACGTTTCCTCCTGGTGGATTTCTCTGGAATTGGAAGCTGTTGGAAATATACTTGGCTAAAAATGTATATAACATAGGCTTACTGGTTTTCAAAGTAATCCAGATATTGATCTCGTCATCGTTCAGAGTGGATTCAGATGAGAGTTTAGTGTAACTCCAGTTCTCTTTGGCAGGTTTACTGGTGTCCTAACTCCAGGATTACTGGTGTCCTAACTCCAGGATTACTGGTGTCCTAACTCCAGGATTACTGGTGTCCTAACTCCAGGATTACTGGTGTCCTAACTCCAGGATTACTGGTGTCATAACTCCAGGATTACTGGTGTCCTAACTCCAGGATTACTGGTGTCATAACTCCAGGATTACTGGTGTCCTAACTCCAGGATTACTGGTGTCCTAACTCCAGTTCTCTTTGGCAGGATTACTGGTGTCCTAACTCCAGGATTACTGGTGTCCTAACTCCAGGATTACTGGTGTCCTAACTCCAGGATTACTGGTGTCCTAACTCCAGTTCTCTTTGGCAGGATTACTGGTGTCCTAACTCCAGGATTACTGGTGTCCTAACTCCAGGATTACTGGTGTCCTAACTCCAGTTCTCTTTGGCAGATTACCGGTGTCATACCTCCAGTTCTCTTTGGCAGGATTACTGGTGTCATACCTCCAGTTCTCCTTGGCAGGATTACTGGTGTCCTAACTCCAGGATTACTGGTGTCATAACTCCAGGATTACTGGTGTCCTAACTCCAGGATTACTGGTGTCATAACTCCAGGATTACTGGTGTCATTACTCCAGGATTACTGGTGTCCTAACTCCAGGATTACTGGTGTCATTACTCCAGGATTACTGGTGTCCTAACTCCAGGATTACTGGTGTCATAACTCCAGGATTACTGGTGTCATAACTCCAGGATTACTGGTGTCCTAACTCCAGGATTACTGGTGTCATAACTCCAGGATTACTGGTGTCCTAACTCCAGGATTACTGGTGTCCTAACTCCAGGATTACTGGTGTCATAACTCCAGGATTACTGGTGTCCTAACTCCAGGATTACTGGTGTCCTAACTCCAGGATTACTGGTGTCATAACTCCAGGATTACTGGTGTCCTAACTCCAGGATTACTGGTGTCATAACTCCAGGATTACTGGTGTCCTAACTCCAGGATTACTGGTGTCATAACTCCAGGATTACTGGTGTCATTACTCCAGGATTACTGGTGTCCTAACTCCAGGATTACTGGTGTCCTAACTCCAGGATTACTGGTGTCCCAACTCCAGGATTACTGGTGTCCTAACTCCAGGATTACTGGTGTCCCAACTCCAGGATTACTGGTGTCCTAACTCCAGGATTACTGGTGTCCTAACTCCAGGATTACTGGTGTCCTAACTCCAGGATTACTGGTGTCCTAACTCCAGTTCTCTTTGGCAGGATTACTGGTGTCCTAACTCCAGGATTACTGGTGTCCTAACTCCAGGATTACTGGTGTCCTAACTCCAGGATTACTGGTGTCCTAACTCCAGTTCTCTTTGGCAGGATTACTGGTGTCCTAACTCCAGGATTACTGGTGTCCTAACTCCAGGATTACTGGTGTCCTAACTCCAGGATTACTGGTGTCCTGACTCCAGTTCTCTTTGGCAGATTACCGGTGTCATACCTCCAGTTCTCTTTGGCAGGATTACTGGTGTCATACCTCCAGTTCTCTTTGGCAGGATTACTGGTGTCATACCTCCAGTTCTCTTTGGCAGGATTACTGGTGTCCTAACTCCAGGATTACTGGTGTCCTATCTCCAGTTCTCTTTGGCAGGATTACTGGTGTCCTAACTCCAGGATTACTGGTGTCCTATCTCCAGTTCTCTTTGGCAGGATTACTGGTGTCATACCTCCAGTTCTCTTTGGCAGGATTACTGGTGTCCTAACTCCAGGATTACTGGTGTCCTATCTCCAGTTCTCTTTGGCAGGATTACTGGTGTCCTAACTCCAGGATTACTGGTGTCCTATCTCCAGTTCTCTTTGGCAGGATTACTGGTGTCATACCTCCAGTTCTCTTTGGCAGGATTACTGGTGTCCTAACTCCAGGATTACTGGTGTCCTATCTCCAGTTCTCTTTGGCAGGATTACTGGTGTCCTAACTCCAGGATTACTGGTGTCCTATCTCCAGTTCTCTTTGGCAGGATTAATGGTGTCATACCTCCAGTTCTCCTTGGCAGGATTACTGGTGTCCTAACTCCAGGATTACTGGTGTCCTATCTCCAGTTCTCTTTGGCAGGATTACTGGTGTCCTAACTCCAGGATTACTGGTGTCCTATCTCCAGTTCTCTTTGGCAGGATTACTGGTGTCATACCTCCAGTTCTCTTTGGCAGGATTACTGGTGTCCTATCTCCAGTTCTCTTTGGCAGGATTACTGGTGTCATACCTCCAGTTCTCTTTGGCAGGATTACTGGTATCCTAACACTTGAAGAGAGGGTCATAACCAGCAGCTCTGCCTTCATTCATTCGTGTGTCAGATTTGTGCCTCTGTGTCTGGAGGGCGCTTAAACAGTGAGTCAGCCCAGAGCGGTCCAGTCAGCCCAGTCTGCTGTACATGGGTTATCTGCTGGCTCTAAGTCAGATGTGTCTAATCCTCAAACAGCCGTCAGAGAGAGTCATGTTGGAGGACAGAGAGCTTTCTGAAGCTCCGCTCTGACGCTTCATCTTCTTCAGCAGGAGTCCGTCTGCCTCCAGCTCCAGGAGAGCTGCTCCGTCTCCTCCTTTATCTCTGCTAGTCGAGTTTTTCTTGCCTGCTGAGGCAAAAAGGACTGCTGACTGGTGTGATGATGTCATCTCTTCTTACTGAGCGCGCTCACACAGACATTAAGAAGAGGAGGCTGTTTGTTGAGTGTAATTAAAGAGGAGGGCTGACAGTGAGTTATCGTCCTCTCTGTAGGATGGTCAGAGGGCCGCTCACACACGGAGCCAGAGAAGTCTCTTTTTAGAGGACGCTGGTGCTTTTCATCACTTTCTTTGTGACTTTGGAAACGCCATTTTCAGATATGATGCGGAGTCTTACTAATACAGTCACATTAAAGTTTTTAGTTTGGTTCTGATGGTCCCAGTGTTTCTTAGTTCTTTACCAAGCGGCCTTTTACAGCCTCAGATATCTGCAGTCAGCCAGCTCCGGCGAAGAACTGTTCAGAGTTAGATTTCCTGTGCATCAGACTCTTTGAAAGCGTCAGAAATAGCTGATGTGCTGTGAGAGTGTGTATTAGTGAGCCTGTGGCATTTGAGCCACCTGTGCCCTGCAGCCTCCTGCAGAGACAGAAGCTGAAACGGCACCAAGTCCCAGGAGAAAGGAGACGTCTCACTGCTCACCTCTACCTTCTTCTTCTACACCAGCGTGTTAGCACGAACACGAAGAGTTAGAGCCTCTACTGTCTCATTAAAACACCTGTCTGTCACCTTCTACACCTGTCTGTCACCTTCTACACCTGTCTGTCACCTTCTACACCTGTCTGTCACCTTCTACACCTGTCTGTCATCTTCTACACCTGTCTGTCATCTTCTACAGCTGTCTGTCACCTTCTACACCTGTCTGTCACCTTCTACACTTGTCTGTCACCTTCTACACCTGTCTGTCACCTTCTACACCTGTCTGTCACCTTCTACACCTGTCTGTCACCTTCTACACCTGTCTGTCACCTTCTACAGCTGTCTGTCACCTTCTACACCTGTCTGTCACCTTCTACACTTGTCTGTCACCTTCTACACCTGTCTGTCACCTTCTACGCCTGTCTGTCACCTTCTACAGCTGTCTGTCATCTTCTCCATCCCTCCTTTGTCTCTCCTGGTCTACCTTTATCTGCAGTTCTAGACCACAGTCTGGGGTTTACTTCAGCTGGGGTTCATCTATGCAGGAACTTTAAATTGGGGTCAGCTACAGCACAGTTTTGTCCATGCAGCTCTTAATATTCATTTTAATGTTGTCTCCATTGACAGTAGACTCATCATGAGATACCTGAGTCTAAAACCATAATATAACTGACCTTTTTCTAACAACAGTCAACAGTACTACATTACCCACAATTCTATCGTCTCACAGCAACATATCTGATTGGCTGCTTCTGCTTTTACATGCAAAACTTTCACATTCAGTCCTCTACTGCTGAAAGACAGAAGGTTGGTGGTTGGTGGAAGGTTTTATATATGTATATAAATATATGTATGTATATTTAGAGGACATGTTGCATAAACTATCTAGCTGATGACTCAGATCACCCAGTTGTTCCTCCATTCCTGGCTTCCATTAATCTTCATGCCTGGCTTCATCACCTTGGCTGTGTTTGTTGTGCTTCCTTCTTCTGTCTTGCTTTCTGATTGGCTATCGTACTCTTCCATGCAGGGGTCCACAGGGTGCTGTGCTCAGTGCCCACGTCTTCACATGTTCTAAGCGTGTTCTCCGTCTGTCGTTCCTTTTCCATCCTCTGCCCCCCTCCCCCTCCTTCCTCCCCCGTCCTCCTCCCCCTCATCGTCTGTGCTGCTATAAGAGGCAGGAGCTGATTCCAGGTGCCTCGCGCTGCTCTCTCATCCTCTCTCCCCGTACTCCTCCCCCTCTAATTGATAGTAATAGCTCTTGATGCTTTTGACTGTGTGCTTAGCAGAAGAGTGACAAACTGCTCTCCTCATAGACCTCTCATCCGTCACAGCTCGTTTCCAGGGGCGCCCGCTGCCCCTCCCTGCTTTTAAAAAGTCATTCTGATTGTTCACTCTATTAGCAGGGCGCCTCACACAGTAATTGAGCCCCGTCCCGTAGAAAGGTTTCTTAATCTGGAGCAGTTAGTGATCTATTTGGTGACAGGAAGTGTTTGCATTGTTTACATGTCCGTGTCTCTCAGCGTGCTGAACAAACACGTGTGTCCTGGAGCTGCTGTTGTTCTGACCTCAGAGTTTGGTACAGCCTCTCCTCGCAGTGCCGTCGTCTGCTCTGTGCCCTACCCCGAAAACACGACATGGCAGCGCTGGCATGCAAATAAAACTCTGAATGAGTTTGTGGCCTTCAGGGGAAATCACAAGTTTAATTCAGACCCTGGAAGAAACCAGTGTGAAGTCAGACGGCCTTCTGACAGTGACAGCTGCACAGGAAGCTTCTCTCACATCCATGCTGGTGGATTCTAACCGTGACCATGGTTGCTGCTCTGACTAGGGATGTTCTGATACCATTATTCCTTCCTGATAGGACTCTGATACCAAGGTGTTGGGTATCAGCTGATACCGAGTCCTGATCCAGTACCAGTGAGAACTTTCTGGACTGACTGTTCAGACTAGTAAATTATTTTAGATATTTAGATATTTGATTCAGAACATGAATCAACCAATAGACTCATGATGTGCAGCATCTCTGTGAGCCTTATGTCTTTTTTTTTAAATTTGTGCTGCATCACATGATTACAGAACAGCCTGCTATTGGCTGACAGACACTCACAGAGAGAAACAATATGGCAGTTAGCATTCCAGCTAGCGGTAATAAATGATCGTAGTTCAATTAAATGGGAAAAAAGATGTTTAACATCGGGTTTACTGGTGTGGATTTAATCATTAAAGTCCCCAAAAGTCACAGGAGCTCCAGGCTCTCTTACAGTGGCCCTGAAGGCCAATGGGAAATAAATATTTCAAAAGCGCAAAATATATTTCAGAAACCACAAAAACATTTCACCGATCGCAAAATACATTTAAAATACCAGCGTAATGAGTGTGCACCAAGCTGCAGTATTAAAATGTTCACTTAAAAGATCTTATTTTAAAAGATATTACCGACAAAAACACGATAATGATGAATAAAACAGATGATCAAAACTAATCTTCTGCTTTCTACATTCTTTTATTGTCATTTTTATTCACTGAGGCGAAATCTACGCCTGATAGTCGATAGTCAGCTCCTTCGGCAAAGATGGCAGGGGGATACAAATCCTACCGGGGGTACTTCTTTTGGCACGACACTTTCAGCGCGATTTTAGGGTTCCAATTGAAATGTGTATGTCATGATATGACATATGACATGATATGACATACAGGAGAGCATATCAAGAATCACACTATATGTATTTCCCTTGTTGATGTATTCCCCTACCAACTCAAGTTCCTCTTCCATGCCAGTAGACACTTGAAATTTCGTGCTGGCTCAGCTATTGCGGTAAGAAGTGTAAACAGGAAATGATAAATGAATGATGCCAGACAGACTTGGGTTTAGCCAATCACAAACAAGCACCATGGTCCTACCCTTTCTGGTTTCATGAAATGTATTTTGCGATCGGTGAAATGTTTTTGTGTTTTGTGAAATGTTTTTGTGTTTTGTGAAATGTTTTTGTGTTTTGTGAAATGTATTTTGTGCTTTTGAAATATTTATTTCCTATTATGAGAAGGACAAAGCCATTTTAGTTTTCACTGACAAAATCCCAGTATGACAGGTCTAAATACCCCTGTTCTTGGTGAAAGAGCTGTCTAATATCCATTATATGTAGGTGAACCAAAACTTCTAAAGTCTGAAATCCAACCACTCCATTTGTTTGGTTTCTGGTGAATTTTTAGCTTAACACAGTTGTTAATGCAGGATTTTAAAACTTGATTCTTTTGCCAAATTTTGAGACTTTTTGTACTCAGAAATTTAAATTTCTCTTGTAGATTTCTAAACTTTTGAACTCTGATATTCTGAGGTTGTTTTCTTGTAACTGAATGACTTTATAATCTGAAAAGTTTGTTGTTTTTTTCCTCAAAAATGAAAAGATTCTCCTCATTTTTAACCTTTGAGGTTGGCCTTCATACTAATCCTGTTTTTAGATACATGTACATCTAGTTTTGTTTTTGATGTGTTCAGTTGTAGTTTAATAGTTGCTCAGCTGCAGGTGGTCATAGCGCCCCCTGCTGGAGTGAAGACAGACATATGTCTGTTAATTAGGGATGGGCGATATATACTAAAAAAATTATCACGATATTTTGCTGTATTTATTGCGATAACGATATAAATCCCGATAAGAAATAGCACCATTCAACACAACCTTTCTGACGAGGAAATATGTATCAAATCAGCTGCTTAACTACACCAGCTACATATAAATATAGATATATAAATATATCTATATTTATATAAACATATATCTATTAATGTAGGGATATTTAAGTAAAAAAAAAAAAAAAAAACTATGTTGCTTCTACATTTAAGAGATTCAAAAAGAAATTTAGTTGGAAATAGTACAAATAATGTTCCAACTTGGCAGATTATTAAAAATGTAAGTGTCAGCATTAAAAATTGACCCTAAACTAGAAGTATTTACAGCACTATTTTACCTCCATATGGCCATTCCAGGATATGGTGTTTTTTGTCCAGTTTGCCTCTATCTTTAGTGTTTAAATGTAAAATACAGTCTGATATCCTCTTTAAGTCTGGAGGGTCCTTCAGTGGAGCTTTTACAGAGATAAGTCACTTAATGCAAGTCCAAGTTAAAACTTCTGTTGTTAAATTAATAAAAATAAGAAGAAGTAGATTTGATAAATTATTTCTAATGTATAATAACACTGAAGCTTATAATGTGGTAGTAGTAGTTATAATCACATTTTCAGGTATAATTCAGTTTGGTGCTTTAATGTTTATCTGTCCCTCCGTCGGTCTGTGAGGTGTGTACTAAAGACACCTACGCACCTAACAGACAGAGCCCACAGCACAGAAATAAACATGCATGTTATCTCTCACATCATGTACATTCTATGTTGTTGTAAATGTTATATTTTTCTAACCTTATAGGAAATCTACATGAGATGCGAGTTTATTACTCAGATCTTTCTAAATATTAGACTAAGCGCTCCGTTATTTCCTGGTATAAACCGTGGGACCGTGCGTAATTTCCGCGGCTGTAAAACGGAGGAATAGAGGATCGTAAAATAAAGCACACTGAGTAAATGACCGTTGTCTGCTGCACGTCTGATTTCCTCTAACCAAACCATTTCCAGATAATGGAGGTAGCTCCTCGTTTAACAAACTCATCCTCCGTTTCAGCTCCGCCTTCGGCCATGTTTGTTATGCTTCTGCACGTGAGTTACGAGTGCGGCGCAGTTGATGACGTATGTGTGCGCGACGATCGCAGACACATACGTCATCAACCGTAGTTTATCGTTATTATCGTTAAAGGACGTTTTCTCATCGTGGAAAGTTTTTTTCGCAGTATATCGCAAACGATAGGATATCGCCCATTCTTACTGGTAATATATGGATTCTCTCAGAGAGGGGACAGCTGATGTACTGAGCCACACTGATGCCACACACACACACACACACACATACACACAGGGTTTCTCCTCAGCTGTCATTAAGGCGGGAGGCGTGTGCTGTGAAGGCGGCCATGTTTACTATGAAGCGCTGCAGGTTACACTGTTACAGGACTCTTCAGAACCCTGGACACTAGGGCTGCACCTTTAAAGATGCTGAATCAGCATTAACCAGACCAGGAAACTTCCTGATGAAGTCTCAGACTGACCTTTGAGTTATCCACAGAGGAACACAGCCTTTTACCTCAGCTCTGTGTTAATGATTCAGTCGAGGATTAGAGGGTCTTTCCCTTCACAGCTCTTTAAATATAGATCAGAAACCAACAGAAGAGAGAAAGATCTCTCCCAGGTTAGAGCAGAAGATGCACCGCAGTAAATATGATCTCAGTGGGAAAGCCCGAGTGTTTGGCTGAAACCAGCCTCTAAAAATAGACCTCTCCTTCTCCGCAGCACCATCATCCAATAATATCACACATCCAACCATGCTGATGATGATCATGTCAGCGTGGTGAGGCTATAGAATAATCAGGACTGCTGTGTTTTTGTTCATTGATCTCTATTGATTCTGTGCAGCTGATGCATGACTATAATCAGATTCTGCTTCCCTGCAGCACAGAAACATGACAGCAGCTGTAGGAGCGAACAGTCAGGAGGACACAGGCCTGAAACATGCGGCACACAGATGCACCAGTGTAAAGCCCTGCAGTGCTGCTGCCAGTGTTGAGCGCTGTGAAAGGAGAATCCCTCCATGCTGAGAGAAGCTCAGTAATCCTCCTTCCACTGCCGCTGAACATCTCTGATTCAGACCGAGGATGGAGATAAAAGTGCTGCGCTTTTCAGAAGAAGGTTTGAGCTTCCTCATGCTGCTGTAGAGTCCTGTGGGTTTAGAGACGGTACATCATTTTATCACATCTCTGGTGCAAAAACATACCGATGCTCCAAGCTGATCAGCATCGTACACAGCACTGCTGCTGATCAAGACTCAGATCAACAAGATGATCAGTCTATACCCAAATGAATTATTCACAGCCCTCATTCTGGCTGGACAGGGCCCAGTCTAAATGTTTATGTGCTGAATGGCTGTTTGTATGTGTAAGAAATAATTGTCTGAATCTTAAAGTTGATGTGATTCCTGTCAGAATAAATCTGTACTGATCCTGAGAGGTTGTAGACGCCCAGTACTGCTTTATTTCAGTACACACTGTCTAAGTTCTCCAAGTTTTCATACTCTTAGATTTTCAGAAGTCTTGCAAATCTTCATCATTTTGTCAATAAGTGGTAAAAAAAAAGTAGAGAAACTTGATGATCTTCTGTGATCACTCTGAGCAGAAACAGAGAAAACTACACCCTTGTTCCTGAAGGTTTCACCCACATTTCCAGATGCTGCAGCTGAATTTGTGCAATTTTTGTGTTTATCTGCACATTCTGATGATTTCAAACTATAAATGACCCAGTTTGGGGCTTTTCAGGCCTCTTTCTTTGTTGAGATGATATCAAGCTGGTAATAAAATAATTTCTTTGTAATTAAAAATATAGATTAACTGTTCAAAGCAGATGGATTGTCCAGACTTCATGTCTGTCATGAAGCAGTTAGATTAACCAGCTGATAGTGATCAATGACAGCGTCTTCATCAGAGTTAGATTAACCAGCTGATAGTGATCAATGACAGCGTCTTCATCAGAGTTAGATTAACCAGCTGATAGTGATCAATGACAGCGTCTTCATCAGAGTTAGATTAACCAGCTGATAGTGATCAATGACAGCGTCTTCATCAGAGTTAGATTAACCAGCTGATAGTGATCAATGACAGCGTCTGTTGAGCGTTTGTTGTGTCATAATGATGCATGTCTACTCTCTGGGATTTTTTGTTGCTCTGATTGGTCCGTTATAAACGTGATGGGCAGAATGTTCGTCCAATCACCCTCTGAGATTGTTTTAATAGGTCTGTATTGGGTGTTTCCTAGAGGGATGTGAATATATATCTCTAACTATCTATCTAGCGTGCCAGTTTAATAAAAGATAATTTCCCATTCAGATGTGGAAAAATATTCTAATCACATTTCTTTTTTAAACATTGTGATTTAATATGCAGTTAATTCTGAAGTTCCTCATTTCCTCGTCTGTGTTTTTTAGCCAACAATGATAAATCAGTGGTCACAGACCTGGCTGTGTGATGAGTGGAGAGCTATAAATACATAACTAAAGTGACCTCTGAGAGAAACTGTGAGGCAGTCTGCAAAAAGGCAAACAAAAGTCTGTTTAGTCTCAGGAAACTTGTTCATAACGATAATCTAATATTTTTATTTCTTCAAACTTTCACTGAATCTGTTCGTCCTTTCCCCTGTTCACCTGCGAAGTGTGTGAGAAAGCAACCCTCAACCTGCCGACCTCATTAATATGAGCTGTTTATGTCTTTGGAACCCTGAAACTCCTGTCTGCACAAGAAATTAACTAGAGATGTATGTGAAAATGTTTGATTGATGATATTTAAATGAATCTCAGACCTAAAACTTCAGTCCTTGAAACACAGAAAGTAAAGTCTGAGAATCAACAAGTGAACAACTTTGAAAGCTTTAAGCAGACTTTTCAGTCTAAGGAATAGGCCGAACCCTAACCCTGACGCGGGTCTGTATTTATGGCTGACATGGGCAGAATTTTAAGACAAAATATCAGGTGTAAATATCAATGGAAATGTTACATCTGCCAATTAGGGCTGGGCAATCAATCAAAAATTAGATGAAATCACAGAAGGTGCAATTTTTCTCTGACCTAGATGTTTGTCAGAATACTGGTTTAAACTGTTTTTGCAGCAGAGATGTTAAACATGACGCTTCATGCAATCATTAAAGTGCCATTTTTTAGAGTCCTGCTGATGACGATACCAAATCAATAATTTCATGCATCCATAACATTTGGTTTTTAGGTGCCAGTCAACATGCCTTGAACCTTCAGCGTTCTGTACTACAACATTATCAGATAAATTAAACCAGGACTGAATGTTCTCAGAAAAATGATTGTGATTATTTTGACTCATATTGTAAGGGCAGTATGGACTGTTGTGTTGAAGCGACACTGATCACATCATTCCCAATAACAGACAAAAACAAGGAAAGTAGGATTGCTGTAAACTATTTTATTTGAAGTGAAGATTGCAGTCGGCCATATTGTGATTTAATCTGAATATAAATGAATTACTCAGCTTTAATTAAGACCAAACATTTCTGATCGATTATCTTGTGATCAATAAGCGTCTTACTTTCAGTGTTCTGCTGGTAAACAGTTTGGGTGTTTAAACCAGCATCACATGAACTAAACTGATCTAAACTACGTTATCTAGCCTTTGTCCTGCTCAGAAACTTGCTGACGTAGATTAAAGCCAGCTCCTGCTCTGTCTCACCCTCCAGACTCAGTTTTACATCTTTGTTTTGGAGCGAGAGAGAGAGATAGTTGGGTGGGTGTATGGCAGGTTGGAATGGGAGAGAGTGTGAGCGCGTGGAGAGACGCAGAGATAAAAGAGGAGTGAGAAGCCGGGAGGGAGGGAGGGAGGGAGCCAGCGGCTGATGAAAGAGGGGGGAGATCAAGTGAGAGACAAAAGGTTTGAGATAGATAGCAGAGAGAGAGGAGAGGGAACCTCCCCACCTCTACTTGAACCCTTCTGAGCCCAGCTTACATACCACCGCCGTGATTTCCCCCCCAACAGCTCCCCGACGCGGAGCCCAGAGAGCGCAGGAGCCTGTTGCCTGGATACCCCTGCTGTCGCCACGGCGGCGAAAAGCCAGGATTGTGTGTGCGTTTGCTGGCTGGTGCCGCTGTCATGAGAGAAACACAGCTGGCCGACTGTCTGGATCCTTCCCTGCTCGTTTCCTCGCTTTCTGGCTGGCTGACTCGCTGACATTGCACGTATGAAAAAGGAAGGAATCACCCTGACGCGGGGGCTTTGAGGGGAAGAGGTGGGAGGCAGGGGGTGGGACGGGGCGACTGGCACTCTGCTCTGGACGATGAGGAAAGCTGTTTGATAGAGAGGCCAAAGAAGCACAGAGATTCCCCTGGCTACGGAGCACAGAAGAGAGGAGACCCCAAGATAGGAGAGCTGAGGAGCAGGGGGAGGCTGGTGGGGGAGAGGAGCGGCACTGGAGGGAGAGGGACACGCCGTGTGGAGCCATGCAGATCCAGTCTTCTGGTCCACAGTGTAAGGTGTCCAGCTTCATCCTCAGTCAGAGATGTGTCCTGGCGTCAAAGATGGAGATCCACCGGTACGTACCTGCTGTCAGTCTAGTCAGGTGCTGCTGCGCTTCTTTTGGTTTGTTTTCAGGCTGATCAGTCTTGATAAGTATTGATCAGTATTGATCAGTGAGCTGACGAGGCCTCGTGTCTCTGCTAATGTCTGATCAAAGACGAACAGTCTCAGGACTTTGATGTGGAGCCATCGCTGCAAACAACCTGTTAGTAGTGCCGGTCTGCTCTCTGTGTGGTCATGTTCTGTCGTCATGAAACCTGTATCAGAACACAGTCAGTGCGTTTACATGCACCCTCAGTGCGTTAACATGCACCATCAGTGTGTTTACATGCACCCACAGTGGTTTTACATGCACCTTCAGCATGTTTACATGCACAGTCAGTGCGTTTACATGAACCGTCAATGGGTGTTTACATGCACCCTCAGTGGGTTTACATGCACAGTCAGTGTGTTTACATGCACCCTCAGTGGGTTTCCATGCACCTTCAGCATGTTTACATGCACAGCCAGTGGGTTTACATGCACCTTCAGCATGTTTACATGAACCTTTAGTAGGTTTACACGCACCTTCAGCATGTTTACATGAACCGTCAGTGGGTTTACACGCACCTTCAGCATGTTTACATGAACCGTCAGTGGGTTTACATGCACCTTAAGCATGTTTACATGAACCGTCAGTGGGTTTACATGCACCATCAGCATGTTTACATGAACCATCAATGGGTTTACATGCACCTTCAGTTCCATTGAAATGCACTGTCAGTGGGTTTACATGCACTCAGTACGTTTACATGCACTGTCAGTGGGTTTACATGCACCTTCAGCATGTTTACATGCACCGTCAGAACGTTAACATGCACTGTCAGGGGGTTTACATGCACCTTCAGTACATTTACATGCACCATCAGAATGTTTACATGCACTGTCAGTGGGTTTACATGCACTCAGTACATTTACATGCACTGTCAGTACATTTACATGCACCATCAGTACATTTACATGCACTGTCAGAATGTTTACATGCACTGTCAGTGGGTTTACATGCACCTTCAGCATGTTTACATGCACCATCAGAACGTTAACATGCACTGTCAGGGGGTTTACATGCACCTTCAGTACATTTACATGCACCGTCAGAATGTTTACATGCACTGTCAGTGGGTTTACATGCACCTTTAGTACGTTTACATGCACCTTCAGTACATTTACATGCACCGTCAGAATGTTTACATGCACCGTCAGTGGGTTTACAAGCACCGTCAGTACGTTTACATGCACTGTCAGGGGATTTACATGCACCGTCATGCACTGTCAGTGGGTTTACATGCACCTTCAGCATGTTTACATGAACCGTCAGTGGGTTTACATGCACCTTCAGCATGATTACATGAACCGTCAATGGGTTTACATGCACCTTCAGTACATTTAAATGCATCGTCAGTGGGTTTACATGCACTCAGTACGTTTACATGCACTGTCAGTACATTAACATGCACTGTCAGAATGTTTACATGCACCATCAGTGGGTTTACATGCACCTTCAGCATGTTTATATGTACCATCAGAACATTAACATGCACTGTCAGTGGGTTTACATGCACCTTTAGTACATTTACATTCACCTTCAGTACATTTACATGCATTGTCAGTGGGTTTACATGCACCTTTAGTACGTTTACATTCACCTTCAGTACATTTACATGCACTGTCAGTGGGTTTACATGCACCTTTAGTACGTTTACATTCACCGTCAGTACATATACATGCACCATCAGTGGGTTTACATGCACCTTCAGCATGTTTACATGCACCGTCAATGGGTTTACATGCACTGTCAGAATGTTTACATGCACCGTCAGAGCGTTTACATGCACCTTCAGTGGGTTTCCATGCACTGTCAGTACGTTTACATGCACTGTCAGTACATTTATGTGCATTGTCAGTGGATTTACATGCACCGTCAGTACGTTTACATGCACTGTCAGTGGATTTACATGCTCTCAGTACGTTTACATGCACTGTCGGTACATTGACATGCACTCAGTACATTTACATGCACCATCAGTGGGTTTACATGCACTGTCAGAATATTTACATGCACCCTTCAGAGGATTAACATGCACCTTAAGCATGTTTACATGCACCATCAGAACGTTAACATGCACCATCAGTACATTTACATGCCCCTTCAGTACGTTTATATGCACGGCCAGAACGTTTACATGCACCGTCAGTGGGTTTACATGCACCTTTAGTACGTTAACATTCACCTTCAGTACATTTACATGCACCGTCATGCACTGTCAGTGGGTTTACATGCACCTTCAGTACGCCTACATGCACCGTCAGTATGTTTACATGCACTGTCCGTACGATTACATGCACTGTCAGTACGTTTACATTCACGGACAGTGTGTTTACATGCACCTTCAGTATGTTTACATGTACCGTCAGTACATATACATGCACCATCAGTGGGTTTACATGCACCTTCAGCATGTTTACATGCACCGTCAATGGGTTTACATGCACTGTCAGAATGTTTACATGCACCGTCAGAGCGTTTACATGCACCTTCAGAGCGTTTACATGCACCTTCAGTGGGTTTCCATGCACTGTCAGTACGTTTACATGCACTGTCAGTACATTTACATGCATTGTCAGTGGATTTACATGCACCGTCAGTACGTTTACATGCACTGTCAGTGGATTTACATGCTCTCAGTACGTTTACATGCACTGTCAGTACATTAAATGCACTCAGTACATTTACATGCACCATCAGTGGGTTTACATGCACTGTCAGAATATTTACATGCACCCTTCAGAGGATTAACATGCACCTTAAGCATGTTTACATGCACCATCAGAACGTTAACATGCACCGTCAGTACATTTACATGCACGGCCAGAACGTTTACATGCACTGTCAGTGGGTTTACATGCACTGTCAGTGGGTTTACATGCACCCTTAGTACATTTACATGCATTTTCGGTACGTTTACATACACTCAATTCATTTACATGCACAGTCAGTGGGTTAACATGCACCGTCAGTACGTTTACATGCACTCAGTATGTTTACATGCACCGTCAGTACGTTTACATGCACCGTCAGTGGGTTTACATGCACCTTCAGTACATTTACATGCACCGTTGAGTTGAGCTATGGTTACAGCTTGATGAAGGTTTTTCCTGTCCTTGTCCCATGAGGAAACATCACGTCAGTGTCAGAAGTCTGTAGTTAGTCCTTTCTCAGCAGGTGAACCTGCGTCTGGTTGATCTCCCTGCTAACAGTAAGCAAGCCGTCAACTGATAGTACATGCAAGCACAACTCCAGTATTACAGCTCTGCTGGCCCTTTGTTGTATATTAGGAGAAAATGCGTAGTTTACTCAGTGATGGTCATTTTAAGCAAAGTGATGAATTGCACGTTTCTAACAGTTCCTTGATCGCAGTTTTAAGACGACAAAATAAAACTGATGAAAAGTGCTGATGAAACAATCAGCCCTTTGAAACATCCGTGATCCGTGAAGCATTAACACCACAAACACAGGACACACGTCTGAGTTAGCTTTAGAGATTTATTACTGGGTTTACCTCTACTGACTGGTGGCCAGTTCAGGGTGTAGCCTAGGATAGGCTCTACTGGGAAAGGATTTACTGGGATAGGCTCTACTGGGATAGGCTCTACTGGGATAGTCTTTACTGGGATAGGCTTGATTTGTCTGTGTCCACATGTTTTATGCTCTGTCTGTTAAAAACTGGCTCTTTAAAGTAAAAGTATAAGTACATTTGGGCACCAGTGTGGACCCCTATCCTAAAGTCTTCCTGCTTCCCTTATGCCAGAGCTGTGCATCTCTGCTGCACTCTGAATCCTGCAGGAGGAAAGTCACAGACTTTAATCTGAGAAAATGAACGCAGCTCTATCAACAGAGCGTTTTATTTGAAACAAACGCTGAGCAGAAACTCTAGTTTCTATGTCAGGATATTAAATCCTGGTTTCTGGTCCGTGCCTGTGAGTGAGGGATCTTCCTGTCTGAGTGAACTCCTGGAAGGGTTTCCCCTCTCATGCCTGTGTGCCTGTCACCCTGAGGGCTTACTAAAGCTTGGGCTCGTTACATCGCCAACTTCTGCATCCTGCAACAGCAACACAACATTCAGCACAGAGGCTCAGCTTAATTATTGATGCAGTTTGTTAAAGTGTCAGAAAAACCTTTTTCTGTGCTGCAGTGGGCTCTGATAAACTGTTTTCTTCAAGAGAGTATTCCCTTTGGCAGGAACCATGGAGGAAAGCTTTGTGTTTGGGGATTTTTTTAGTTCCGTCATGAATTTAACTATTTACTGCCTGATCTGCTGGATGATGAAGCCTCTGCTTGCTGAGTTAGTTTAGCAGCTCTGTGAAAACCAGCCCATATAGGCAGACATGTCTGGGATCATTCACATCTATCAGCGCTGCCATCTGCAGAGCAGTCTGATCAGAGATGTCATCTTTAAATGCCTTATTAGGAGAGAGGGCTGTGATTGGTCGAGAGTTGATGACTCAGCTGGTATCAGCTGGTTGTTTGATGTCTGTGTCCTGCATGAATTAAAGCTTCATTCATAACCAGGAACTAAAATGATGTTAGGTTCTATTTAAAGAACTCAGAGACGGGAGCACAGATGGTCGTGTGGTTTGGGGCGCTGCCCATGTATGCGGGCGGCCCGGGTTCGAATCCAGCCTGTGGCCCTTTGCCCCATGTCACTCCCCTTTCTCTTCCCTGTTTCCAAGTCTGGGACACTTAGAAGGACAGTCCTTCCTCTATCAAATAAAGGCATGAAAAGGCCCAAAAACAAATCTTGAAAAAAAAAAAAAAAGAACTCAGAGACTGTCCTTCTAAGTGTCCCAGTTCAAGGGTCCATATCTGACCTCTGACCCCATCTGCAAAAACCACGAAAACACCCCTACCCTGCAGCAGCAGGCCCTTTCTGCAGACATGAATCTCCTTTTATCAACTTAATGTAAGTGAATAAAAGAAAACGACGGACACAAGGACGGAGCTGACCATTAGAATTATTGGAGCCACTCTATGAACACCTCTGGCCGCTGGCCGCCGGCCATCGCCACTTTCATGCTTCTGCACTGAGCTGAAGCGTGGCCGGAGGCGTTCTATTTTATTAGTGTGTGCAGCCATCTGAGGAGGAACGGCTAAAGCTTCCACACATTTAGGAGAAAACAGAAGCAGCAAAAGAATTAGTCTAGAATGAACCTTTATTTTTCTACTCAAGGGAGTGATTTCGCTTGATTTAAACATAGTGATGAAACTTCTTTAAAACTGTCCTTTTATTTGTAAGTGAACCAGCTGATTTAACCAACAAACGTGGAGACGAATGTTCCAGAGTACAGACAAATGTGTGTATGCAGAGCAGGCTGGGCTTTGCTCTGAAAACAAGTCAACATTCACAATCATCCCAGGAAATCCTTGTTTAAAGGTGATATGGAGGCATTATATTATTGGCATGCATTTGTGTCGATGTTTCCTACATACTTAGACAGTTAATAGCTCTGGGTCACATGATCATCTCATCTGACTTCATTCAGAGCTGGGATTGGGAGTGCTGATGAGCAGAAGTCAGAATAAAACAGCGGGCCCACCTGCAGCCCCTTGTGCTGTTTTTAAACTAGCTGTTATGGTCTGTGAGTATTTGAGTACTGAAAATACAGGAAACTCCCATCCATAGGAGGCATTAGATTCAGGAGTAGTAGTTGATGAGGGCCACATATGAACATTTCTGGTGATGTTAACCTCCAGTGTACAAATATATCTGTGGTGTTTAAGGAGGGACAACAGACCTGCAGCAGCTAAAATCATCTAACAGCAAGTTACCAGGAAGTCATGATGTGAGGTCTGCAGATGAACCAGTTCCAAAATCTGGTACCACATCTCACAGGACTGGTATGCATGTCTCAGGTACAGGTGAATCTAGAGAACAGAGGGCCCGCCTTGTTTTTTTTTTTGTTTTTTTTTTTCAAAATACTAAAAGGATAGAGCCGTAATGATCTTGTTTTAGCAGCACATCAGCAGAATATGTTTGCAGGCTGTTTCCTGATGACCCTGATGAAGGCCACAGGCCACAATGCCTCACCTACCCACTACAGCAGGGCACTAGGGAGATTTATCATAGTTGAACCCTTTGAAGACAGAGCTGTGAGAGCAGGGAGACAGCCAACAGGCAGCATTTACACAGCTGGTATGAAAGCTGTGACACTGAGGGCCAGAGCAGACAACCGCACCAACGCTACAGCTTAAACTCCTTAAACTACAGCCGCCATCATTACTACAACAACCTTCTGCCGTGTCTCTATTCAGGACTAAAGACGGCGTACAACAGATCTTTTTAATCCTGCTAACATGAAGAGTTGCCCACAGGTTTCCCACTACAGACAGCTGTCCCATTCATGCCAGAGTGTCTGGCAGCTCAACAGGATCTCACAGGTCTTTTTATGAACTTTGAAGGACTTTTGGCCTCAGTCCACTGTTGTGTTTAAACAAGCGGGTACAGTTGTCCATCTGAAGGCTTCAATTGTTGGTTTCCATGGTGATAAACTGGGAGTGAAAGCAGAGTGCTGCTCAGTCCGGTCCAGACCTGCTCTGCAGTCAATGTGTTCCCTGTCCCAGTGTGAGAGGGAACGTGATCGCACTCTTGTAAAATGTGCCAGGCTGTGTGTTAACACAACAGTCTGCTCTCTGAACCCCAAACGCCCTCTCCTGCACCTCCCTGTGTTTGTGTGACATCCAGCATGCCAGCCAGAAGCGTGTTTATAGTCTTATTCCCACCTTCATCTGCAGCTCAGCACTGTCGTTCTCATGTTCATCGACTCCATGGATGTGGATTTAACCCTCCCTAATGTCAAACCCATCCATGGTACACACACCAGGAACAGCATGCTGCTGTAGGAGACACAACTTCATATAACACCAAGCTCATTTTAAAGCAACCTCACTCATTCAAATCTTTCCCAAAGAGCTTCACTAATCACAATCCTAGAGTCTCAGTGCTGTCTCTGAGTGGTGATGCTCGCTGTTACCACGGAAACGTCTACAGCCTCCTGTAAACTCGAGTGTTGGGATTTGATGATGACAGTTAAGAACGGGTTTTAGAGTAATTTAACGACTCAAGTTCTTTAAAAGATCATGCTAGAGGTTTCTGACTCCTTAGAGGATCTCGGTAGATCTGTGATGTGGCCAGTCTGGATGTTTGTGAGAAAAGACAGATACCAGCTGATACAGATGTTTGATGAAAGGTGTATGCATCTGTACATCCCTATGTAATAGACTGTGTTTTTGTAAATATCAGTGTAGAATGTGAATATGGGTCCACAGCATGTGAGACGGGGGTGGTCCCTGTTGGACTGTAGTTCCTGGGTTTGTCCAGATCTTTAGTGGACTAAGGTTTTTCTTTATCGTGGTTCACGAGCCTCACAGCTCCTCTCTGATTGTTTTCAGACCATTTTTCACCAGGTTGACCATGTGTGTCATTTATTCAATAAAAGGTCAGGGTGTTTTGTTTAGGGGTTTCCTACCCTTCTCTCCAGGGGCTGCTCCCTAAATACTGGTTGCCATGGCACTGAAAAGGACAGAGTCATTAAAGGCTGAGAGGGGAGCCACCTGTGGATCATTTCTCTGGAGATCTGCCTCTTCAGTCAGTAATAGTTTCTGCTTCAGGCTAAATAGAATCAAAGAGGAGGCTGTGTGTCGCTCCTTCAACTAACCTGCTGGCTGAAGGCCGCTCCGTGGGCCAGGAAGTTACTGCGCAGCAATGTTAGGCACCATAATGACCTCTGACCCAGGATAAAGTATGAGAACAACAAACCCCAGCTCTGTAGTCCAGAAGCATGTTTGAGGATGGCTGTGGTTCAGTGGTAGAGACAGTCAGCAGGGGTTCAAACCCCAGCTCTGGAGGACAGAAGCATGTTTGAGGATGGCTGTGGTTCAGTGGTAGAGACAGTGAGCAGGGGTTCAAACCCCAGCTCTGGAGGACAGACGCATGTTTGAGGATGGCTGTGGTTCAGTGGTAGAGACAGTGAGCAGGGGTTCAAACCCCAGCTCTGGAGGACAGACGCATGTTTGAGGATGGCTGTGGTTCAGTGGTAGAGACAGTGAGCAGGGGTTCAAACCCCAGCTCTGGAGGACAGACGCATGTTTGAGGATGGCTGTGGTTCAGTGGTAGAGACAGTGAGCAGGGGTTCAAACCCCAGCTCTGGAGGACAGACGCATGTTTGAGGATGGCTGTGGTTCAGTGGTAGAGACAGTGAGCAGGGGTTCAAACCCCAGCTCTGGAGGACAGACGCATGTTTGAGGATGGCTGTGGTTCAGTGGTAGAGACACATGCAGTACTTGGGTTGGCACATGTTCCGCCGTTGCATAATAAGTTGGTTCTAATGGTTTAGACATGATGACATGTTGCAGTCTGCGCTGCTTCCTCATGTCTCCTTCTCGTCTGGCCGTCTGTCAGTCACACGTCCATCAGCTGTTGGCTGTCCTATCATCATTTAGAAGCTTAGCGTGAGTCGCTAACGGGCCGTTGTATACTGCAGCGGTAAACTCATCTAAACACACTCTCTTTCAGTGCCATAGGGTCCCCTGTTAGCTCCAGAAGCACAGCCCCATTTAAACGCACCCTGCTCACTCATCCATGCGTCATGTCCACAACTGTCAAAGCTCATACGAATAAAAAGACCACAAAACGATCAAATAAACTATTTCTCTAAATTACAGCAAACGTGTTACTGACAGAAATATTTCTTTGGAGTGTTTTAAACATTGATGTCCTTAAAGAGGATGAGAAAGTTTGATTTTACTGACGCAGCTCTTTATATCTCAGTCTGTTGTAAACAGTGTTTAAAGTACTCTAAAATCATCTAAATGCTTTATTATTATTATTATTATTGTAATTGAGTGTTCACTGTAGTAAAATAGAGATGTGGTAGACTCTTGGAATGAAAGGTCTGATTTGTAGAGGATTAAAATGAACAGTTTGACTCAGTTAGACCAGATAAACTGTAACTATTGATGGATTATTCAGTACCAGAGGAGTTAGTTTAAACATTTCTGAACAGACGCTTCTAGCTGTATCAAGGACTGTCATCCACCCATCTATTTGTTTCCACAATTTAAAAAAAAGTGTAAAATCTGGTCTGGTCTGGTGAGGTAAGAGTCTCATCACAGCCCTACCTCTGAGTGCACAGATGGACTACATAGGGTCCATGTGCTAGTCTGATCTGGTCTGAGAGGGTCTGGTACAGCCGATCAGAGCTGATCTGTGCACAGGTCCTGTCCATTTCACTACATTTGATTGTTCCTGGTGAGCTTTTCCTCCGTTTCTCATGGATCACTGGCTGTAGTAGGTTGTCATTTTAGTCACTCTTTGAGAGGGTGTGTGTGTGTGTGTGTGTGTGTGTGTGTGTGTGTGTGAAATCCCTGTGAGGCTGGTGAAACACTGTGGGTGAAATAAACGACACATGTTCCTCCTTATTTAATGATGCTGGAGCTAATGACCAGCTGTGACCTTCATCCACAGAAACACAGCAGAGCATCATCATCATCAGTCTCACTCTCATAGCCACACTAAAGCCCACTCTGTGTGACCGTGGGTGCTGCTGGTTATAAATACCCACTCGTGCTGATGAGGCCTTTGTCACACCTGCTTTCCTGTCACACAGCGGCTCCTCACCATCTGCTGGAGGGGATGACTCATCAGTGTGAGTGAGGGTATGTTCTCGTGGCTCCATGTGGAGGTAAAGAGAGTCAGTCCCTCCATGTAAACAAGCATGAATCACTGATGAGCAGGTCCGAGCGGACACACGTCTGCACATCTGTCATCATCTCAGTCCTTCTCCTTGGTGGAAGCTCTGCCCGTGTGCTGCAGTGTTGCCATGGTTACCATTCAGTTTGTAGTTTCTATAAAAGGGGGAGCAGTCAGAGAGGGAGGTGATGGAGAGTTCAGCGTAGCAGTGACTGGAGATCAGAACTTCCTCTGGTCCACCACTCAGAGCTTTCAGACTGGGTCTGTGCTGTTGGGAGCAATCAGATGAACTCTTTAGTTTGGTTAGACCAGTAACAGGGGTTTGCTTTAAACCTGAAATGATTCTTTTATTAGGGATGTGGATGGCTACTCACTGCACAGCTTTCCAGTCTTCACTGGTTTTGGAACCAGAGGAGAGAGCAGACAACAGGAGGGTTTCAGCTCTTCTTTAACATTTGGATGGTCCTGACTAGAGATGCACTGACTGTGAACATGTGGTTTATACTAATCTTTAAAATGACAGTGGCACCAGCTGCTGATGCTGATGTTTTTTCGTTGCTTCTTTTGCTGCTACACTCCCACCATATTAACATTTTCTGTCATGTTTGACCATGAAATAGATCAGTGTGGCCAGCAGCTGGTTTCTTCTGTCGAGGAGAAAAACCTCTTCCTTCAGCGGTTAGCTTAACTAAACCTAGTAAATACCAGTAAGACATTAATATTTGTTGTAACAGTGCTTCTTAGCAATAATTTTCCCTTTTAAGTGGTGTCACATTTGTAAGGAGCATGCGTTTGTGTGATGAGCAGCAGAGCTGAGTGTGTGGGTTGCATCCATGAAAAATGTCCCAGATCTTCTCTCAGCAAAGACAACACATTCAACTCTGGTGTGATGACATCTGCCTTTTGAGGGAAATGGAACGCAGCCAAAGACATTTCTTTGACACTCTAGGATTGTGGGTAATGTAGTATTGCTGATATTTTTGACAAAATGGCTAATAATAAAATCTGCTTGGAGAAAATAAATGGTAATTTTACTTGTGGAACCACACTGTTGAGCTCTTTTTACGTCTGTTTCCATGTTTGACTGACAGCACAGGGGTTAGCGCTGTTGCCTCACAGTAAGAAGGTTCTCTTCCTGGTCAGGACCTTTCTGTGCAGAGTTTGCATGTTGTCCCCGTGCATGAGTTCTCTTCCTCCCACCAGCAAAGACATGCTCATTAGGTTAATTGGTGACTCTAAATTGGCTGTAGATGTGGGTGTAAGCGTGCCTGGTTGTCTGTCTCTATATGTCAGCCCTGTGATTGGCTGGCGACCAGGGTGTACCTGGCCTCTCACCCAATGACAGCTGGGATAGGCTCCAGCCCCCAACAGGATAGTAGCATAGAGGATGGATGGATAGATGACTGCACAATAGTGATTTTCATTATTGTGGTGATAATATGAATGAATAACTGCAGCCTCTGTTAATGACACTGCAGCATTGAAGCATTGTGATATAAGCTTCCTTCCCCCTCTTAAGAAAACTTTGGAACCCTTTCTGATTTGCTGGCACTAAACCCCTGCTGGCAGCAGTCAGTCAGGGACTCTGTAGTGTCTGTGGGGCCTCTGCTGATCCTCCACACCCATCATGATCACTTCCATATGAGCATCTGTGTTTTCTGACAGCAGTCTGTACCTAACAGCTGATTAATGAGAGGAAGAAGGAGACCAGGATATAATGGGGGGGCGGCATCAGTGATGAATAAATCTAATGAGAAGAAGACCATGTGAGGTCAAAATTAAAGACATGGCTGCAGGGAGAGTAAAAAGGATGCAGATGTTGCTGTGATTGTCTCTGGGGCTCCTCATCCTTAAACTCCTTCCTCCTGTCCAAAACCAGCTGCTCTCCTTCCTGAACAAACTCTTACATCATCTCTGAGACCCTCTTTACCTCTCCCTACTTCCTTTGTCCTTTTTTTAACAGAACTTCCCCGCTGAAGCCTTGACTGCTGTCACACACTTCTTTCTGCATGTTGCTTCATCTCATCCAGGCCGGAAAGATCCAGGTGTCAGGCTGTTGTCGGATCATTTCCTGTAGAAAAGGTCAAACTGGAGAAAGTGAGTCCATTTAGAGATTTAGAGAGAGATTGTGACAGTGAGAAGAGAGACATAACCTCTGCAGTGATTCAGGTACGAGAGTCTATTCTTACCACTGAGGAGAGTTAAAGCAGGGTGGTGAGAGAGGGATCAGTGATTTTAGTTTGTCTGCTTTCTAAGAGTTAAAGCAGGGTGCTTTAACTAGCGGTTTGTTTTAGTGATGCACAGACACAGATTACAGGTACCAGGAACCAGGAATCTGTGCTGAGACTAAGCCTAGGTACTCTACTTATAAAACAGCATACAGCTGCCCTTATGCCAATGATCCAAGATGATCAAAGTCATTAATCGTAAACCCTCCCTGAGCACCAAATAAAAAAAAAATATGAAAACAACACTGTAAATACTGAACTCTGTATCATCTAGAGCCTGATGTTAGCCTCTCATTGTGTGGTTATGTGGTCAAAGTTGGAGCCATGTCTGCAGTGTTTGGTATTTTAACATAAATGAGGATGACTGAAGTAGAGGAGGATAAAAACTATGCACTGATTGGTTAAAAATCTTGTTCAGTATTTTCTGTCTAAAGCGAATAATGTGTGTGTGTGCTGATATCAGTCATAGATGATCAGGATCAGCAGCAATAATGAGCTCAGACCCTTCATGAGTATGTAGTCCTGTACTGGTATTATTCTTAAATTCCAGCCTTACTTCCTGCTGATCAGACTTGTTTTAGAGCCACATATGTTAATAACTCTCAGATGGAGCAGTGAAGCCAGCATGATAAAAACTGAAATCACCATTTGTCCCTGGGGTAAGTCAGATTGTTTTTGGCACGCACAGTGGATGAGATTTCCCCTTCTTCTGTTTCTATTTTTAAACCCGTCCATCCGTCTGTCAGTCAGTCAGCTGCTTATGTAAGCAGAGACATTAGTCACAATCTGGAGCCATGAGGGTGATGTAATGAATCAATAACATCAGAATCTTCAGGACTCCACAGACCCATGTTTAACACCTCATAGAAGCTCTGCAGGAGAACAAACTGCAAACCTGAGCCTGGAGAGGACAGACCCCTGATGTCTGAGCATCTCTGTGCCGTTAGCTTCCTGCTTCCTCCTCATCTTCACTCCCCCTCCTCTTCCCCTCTTCTCCCCCACTCTGTTGCTCTGCTGCTCTCTGTACTCCCACTCCCTGCTCCGCCACCCAATCCTGGCAGGATGTGACATCATGGCGGTGCAGCCCCTGGAGCTGTTCTGTTCCTCTTTGAAGTCAGGGCCGTTCTTAACTCAGAGCCTCATTAACATTAATGAAGAGGATGGAAATATTCGTTTTCTATTTCTATTCTGCTCACATCTACACCTCTCCTCTCTGCCTATGTATTTATGCTGTTCAAGAAACACAGAAAAGCCCTCAGAGCAAACCAGTTTGAGCTTGAGTCACACCATTTTCAACATTCAACACTAGTTTACTGGTGACTGGATAGATCTGCTGATGAACATGTCAGTTTGGATGTTTAGTAGTTCTACACAAAGATAGCTGAATATATTTGTCCTCAGTTGAGTTTGAAGTGTTGATTAATCTTGTAAAGTCAGTGGATTGGTCAGATTCCATTCTGTCATCAGGGGGGTCTTATTTCGCAGAACTTTAATCTGATACTCTGGTTCCTGGTCAGAGAATGAGCAGACCAATCAGCTCTGATGTGACAGAGGCGGTGGCGGCTAAAGATGTGGTTTAGCTGAAATCACTGTAAGCCTGTCAACAATGGAGGACAGCAGAGAGATAAGCTTGGATGAGGCTAAGCGTGAAGGGTCATGATGTGTTCAAATAAAGGATGTAGAATGGATGTCTGCAGATATCCCATCTGCAGACAAATTCATTCTAGCTTATGTTCATACGAGTGTACGAGTGTACAGCTAATATAGACCAATATTTACAGCCAATATAGACCAATATTTACAGCCAATATAGACCAATATTTACAGCCAATATAGACCAATATTTACAGCCATTACAGACCAATATTTACATCCAATATAGACCAATATTTACAGCCAATATAGACCAATATTTACAGCTAATAGGGATCAATATTTACAGCCAATATAGACCAATATTTACAGCCATTACAGACCAATATTTACATCCAATATAGACCAATATTTACAGCCAATATATACCAATATTTACAGCTAATAGGGATCAATATTTACAGCCAATATAGACCAATATTTACAGCCATTACAGACCAATATTTACATCCAATATAGACCAATATTTCCCGCCAATATAGACCAATATTTACAGCCAATATAGACCAATATTTACAGCCAATATAGACCAATATTTACAGCCAATATAGACCAATATTTACAGCCAATATAGACCAATATTTACAGCCATTACAGACCAATATTTACAGCTAATAGGGATCAATATTTACAGCCAATATATACCAACAATGGAGGACAGCAGAGAGATAAGCTTGGATGAGGCTAAGCGTGAAGGGTCATGATGTGTTCAAATAAAGGATGTAGAATGGATGTCTGCAGATATCCCATCTGCAGACAAATTCATTCCTGCTTATGTTCATACGACTGTACGAGTGTACAGCTAATATAGACCAATATTTACAGCCAATAAAGACCAATATTTACAGCCAATATAGACCAATATTTACAGCCATTACAGACCAATATTTACATCCAATATAGACCAATATTTACAGCCATTACAGACCAATATTTACATCCAATATAGACCAATATTTACAGCCAATATAGACCAATATTTACAGCCAATATAGACCAATATTTACAGCCATTACAGACCAATATTTACATCCAATATAGACCAATATTTACAGCCAATATAGACCAATATTTACAGCCAATATAGACCAATATTTACAGCTAATAGGGATCAATATTTACAGCCAATATAGACCAATATTTACAGCCAATATAGACCAATATTTACAGCCATTACAGACCAATATTTACATCCAATATAGACCAATATTTCCCGCCAATATAGACCTATATTTACAGCCAATATAGACCAATATTTACAGCCAATATAGACCAATATTTACAGCCAATATAGACCAATATTTACAGCCAATATAGACCAATATTTACAGCCATTACAGACCAATATTTACAGCTAATAGGGATCAATATTTACAGCCAATATATACCAACAATGGAGGACAGCAGAGAGATAAGCTTGGATGAGGCTAAGCGTGAAGGGTCATGATGTGTTCAAATAAAGGATGTAGAATGGATGTCTGCAGATATCCCATCTGCAGACAAATTCATTCTAGCTTATGTTCATACGACTGTACGAGTGTACAGCTAATATTGACCAATATTTACAGCCAATATAGACAAATATTTACAGCCAATATAGACCAATATTTACAGCCATTACAGACCAATATTTACATCCAATATAGACCAATATTTACAGCCAATAAAGACCAATATTTACAGCCAATAAAGACCAATATTTACATCCAATATAGACCAATATTTACAGCCAATAAAGACCAATATTTACAGCCAATATAGACCAATATTTACAGCTAATAGGGATCAATATTTACAGCCAATATAGACCAATATTTACAGCTAATAGGGATCAATATTTACAGCCAATATAGACCAATATTTACAGCCAATATAGACCAATATTTACAGCCAATATAGACCAATATTTACAGCTAATATAGACCAATATTTACAGCTAATAGGGATTAATATTTACAGCCAATATAGACCAATATTTACAGCTAATAGGGATCAATATTTACAGCCAATATAGACCAATATTTACAGCCAATATAGACCAATATTTACAGCCAATATAGACCAATATTTACAGCTAATATAGACCAATATTTACAGCTAATAGGGATTAATATTTACAGCCATTACAGACCAATATTTACAGCTATTACAGACCAATATTTACAGCCTATATAGACCACTATTTACAGCCAATATAGACCAATATTTACAGCCAATATAGACCAATATTTACAACCAATATAGACCAATATTTACAGCCAATATAGACCAATATTTACAACCAATATAGACCAATATTTACAACTAATATAGACCAATATTTCAGCCAATATAGACCAATATTTGCAGCCAATATATACCAATATTTACAGCCATTACAGACCAATATTTATAGCAATTACAGACCAATATTTACAGCCAATATATACCAATATTTACAGCCATTACAGACCAATATTTATAGCAATTACAGACCAATATTTACAGCAAATATAGACCAATATTTACAGCTATTACAGACCAATATTTACAGCCAATATAGACCAATATTTACAGCCAATATAGACCAATATTTACAGCCAATATAGACCAATATTTACAGGCCAATATATACCATTATTTACAGCTATTACAGACCAATATTTACAGCCAATATAGACCAATATTTACAGCCAATATAGACCAATATTTACAGCCAATATAGACCAATATTTACATCCAATATAGACCAATATTTACAGCCATTACAGACCAATATTTACAGCTAATATAGACCAATATTTACATCCAATATAGACCAATATTTACAGCCAATATAGACCGATATTTACAGCCAATATAGACCACTATTTACAGCCAATATAGACCAATATTTACAGCCAATATAGACGAATATTTACAGCCAATATAGACCTATATTTACAGCCAATATAGACCAATATTTACAGCCATTACAGACCAATATTTACAGCCAATATAGACCAATATTTACAGCCAATATAGACCAACAATGGAGGACAGCAGAGAGATAAGCTTGGATGAGGCTAAGCGTGAAGGGTCATGATGTGTTCAAATAAAGGATGTAGAATGGATGTCTGCAGATATCCCATCTGCAGACAAATTCATTCCTGCTTATGTTCATACGACTGTACGAGTGTACAGCTAATATAGACCAATATTTACAGCCAATAAAGACCAATATTTACAGCCAATATAGACCAATATTTACAGCCATTACAGACCAATATTTACATCCAATATAGACCAATATTTACAGCTAATAGGGATCAGTACTTACAGCCAATATAGATCAATATTTACAGCCAATATAGACCAATATTTACAGCCAATATAGACCAATATTTACAGCCAATATATACCAATATTTACAGCTAATAGGATCAGTACTTACAGCCAATATAGATCAATATTTACAGCCAATATAGACCAATATTTACAGCCAATATAGACCAATATTTACAGCCAATATAGACCAATATTAACAGCAAATATAGACCAATATTTACAGCCAATATAGACCAATATTTACAGCCATTACAGACCAATATTTACATCCAATATAGACCAATATTTACAGCCAATGTAGACCAATATTTACAGCCAATATATACCAATATTTACAGCGAATATTGAGCAATAATTACAGCCAATATAGATCAATATTTACAGCCAATATAGACCAATATTTACAGCCAATATAGACCAATATTTACAGCCAATATAGACCAATATTAACAGCCAATATAGACCAATATTTACAGCCAATATAGACCAATATTTACAGCCAATATAGACCAATATTTACAGCCAATATAGACCAATATTTACAGCCATTACAGACCAATATTTACAGCCATTACAGACCAATATTTACAGCCAATAGGGATCAATATTTACAGCCAATATATACCAATATTTACAGCCAATATAGACCAATATTTACAGCCAATATAGACCAATATTTACAGCCAATATAGACCAATATTTACAGCCAATATAGACCAATATTTATAGCCATTACAGACCAATATTTACAGCCAATATAGACCAATATTTACAGCTAATATAGACCAATATTTACAGCTAATAGGGATCAATATTTACAGCCAATATAGACCAATATTTACATCCAATATATACCAATATTTACAGCTAATAGGGATCAGTACTTACAGCCAATATAGATCAATATTTACAGCCAATATAGACCAATATTTACAGCCAATATAGACCAATATTTACAGCCAATATAGACCAATATTTACAGGCCAATATATACCATTATTTACAGCTATTACAGACCAATATTTACAGCCAATATAGACCAATATTTACAGCCAATATAGACCAATATTTACAGCCAATATAGACCAATATTTACATCCAATATAGACCAATATTTACAGCCATTACAGACCAGTATTTACAGCTAATATAGACCAATATTTACATCCAATATAGACCAATATTTACAGCCAATATAGACCGATATTTACAGCCAATATAGACCACTATTTACAGCCAATATAGACCAATATTTACAGCCAATATAGACGAATATTTACAGCCAATATAGACCTATATTTACAGCCAATATAGACCAATATTTACAGCCATTACAGACCAATATTTACAGCCAATATAGACCAATATTTACAGCCAATATAGACCAACAATGGAGGACAGCAGAGAGATAAGCTTGGATGAGGCTAAGCGTGAAGGGTCATGATGTGTTCAAATAAAGGATGTAGAATGGATGTCTGCAGATATCCCATCTGCAGACAAATTCATTCCTGCTTATGTTCATACGACTGTACGAGTGTACAGCTAATATAGACCAATATTTACAGCCAATAAAGACCAATATTTACAGCCAATATAGACCAATATTTACAGCCATTACAGACCAATATTTACATCCAATATAGACCAATATTTACAGCTAATAGGGATCAGTACTTACAGCCAATATAGATCAATATTTACAGCCAATATAGACCAATATTTACAGCCAATATAGACCAATATTTACAGCCAATATATACCAATATTTACAGCTAATAGGGATCAGTACTTACAGCCAATATAGATCAATATTTACAGCCAATATAGACCAATATTTACAGCCAATATAGACCAATATTTACAGCCAATATAGACCAATATTAACAGCAAATATAGACCAATATTTACAGCCAATATAGACCAATATTTACAGCCATTACAGACCAATATTTACATCCAATATAGACCAATATTTACAGCCAATGTAGACCAATATTTACAGCCAATATATACCAATATTTACAGCTAATAGGGATCAATACTTACAGCCAATATAGATCAATATTTACAGCCAATATAGACCAATATTTACAGCCAATATAGACCAATATTTACAGCCAATATAGACCAATATTAACAGCCAATATAGACCAATATTTACAGCCAATATAGACCAATATTTACAGCCAATATAGACCAATATTTACAGCCAATATAGACCAATATTTACAGCCAATATAGACCAATATTTACAGCCATTACAGACCAATATTTACAGCCATTACAGACCAATATTTACAGCCAATAGGGATCAATATTTACAGCCAATATATACCAATATTTACAGCCAATATAGACCAATATTTACAGCCAATATAGACCAATATTTACAGCCAATATAGACCAATATTTACAGCCAATATAGACCAATATTTATAGCCATTACAGACCAATATTTACAGCCAATATAGACCAATATTTACAGCTAATATAGACCAATATTTACAGCTAATAGGGATCAATATTTACAGCCAATATAGACCAATATTTACAGCCAATATAGACCAATATTTACAGCCAATATAGACCAATATTTACAGCCAATATATACCAATATTTACAGCCATTACAGACCAATATTTATAGCAATTACAGACCAATATTTACAGCCATTACAGACCAATATTTACATCCAATATAGACCAATATTTCCCGCCAATATAGACCAATATTTACAGCCATTACAGACCAATATTTACATCCAATATATACCAATATTTACAGCTAATAGGGATCAGTACTTACAGCCAATATAGATCAATATTTACAGCCAATATAGACCAATATTTACAGCCAATATAGACCAATATTTACAGCCAATATATACCAATATTTACAGCTAATAGGGATCAGTACTTACAGCCAATATAGATCAATATTTACAGCCAATATAGACCAATATTTACAGCCAATATAGACCAATATTTACAGCCAATATAGACCAGTATTAACAGCAAATACAGACCAATATTTACAGCCAATATAGACCAATATTTACAGCCATTACAGACCAATATTTACATCCAATATAGACCAATATTTACTGCCAATGTAGACCAATATTTACAGCCAATATAAACCAATATTTACAGCTAATAGGGATCAATACTTACAGCCAATATAGATCAATATTTACAGCCAATATAGACCAATATTTACAGCCAATATAGACCAATATTAACAGCCAATATAGACCAATATTAACAGCCAATATAGACCAATATTTACAGCCAATATAGACCAATATTTACAGCCATTAAAAACCAATATTTACAGCCAATATAGACCAATATTTACAGCCAATATAGACCAATATTTACAACCAATATAGACCAATATTTACAACTAATATAGACCAATATTTCAGCCAATATAGACCAATATTTACAGCCAATATAGACCAATATTTACAGCTAATACAGACCAATATTTACAGCCAATATAGACCAATATTTACAGCCAATATAGACCAATATTTACAGCCAATACAGACCAATATTTACAGCCAATATAGACCAATATTTACAGCCAATATAGACTAATATTACAGCCATTACAAACCAATATTTACAGCCAATATAGACCAATATTTACAGCCAATATATACCAATATTTACAGCTATTACAGACCGATATTTACAGCCAATATAGACCAATATTTACAGCCAATATAGACCAATATTTACAGCCAATATAGACCAATATTTACAGCCAATATAGACCAATATTTACAGCCATTACAGACCAATATTTACAGCTAATATAGACCAATATTTACAGCCAATATAGACCAATATTTACAGCCAATATAGACCAATATTTACAACCAATATAGACCAATATTTACAACTAATATAGACCAATATTTACAGCCAATATAGACCAATATTTACAACCAATATAGACCAATATTTACAGCCAATATCGACCAATATTTACAACCAATATAGACCAATATTTACAGCCAATTTCGACCAATTTTTACAACCAATATAGACCAATATTTACAACCAATATAGACCAATATTTACAGCCAATATCGACCAATATTTACAACCAATATAGACCAATATTTACAACCAATATAGACCAATATTTACAGCCAATATAGACCAATATTTACAGCCAATATAGACCAATATTTACAGCCAATATAGACCAATATTTACAGCCGATATAGACCAATATTTACAGCCGATATAGACCAATATTTACAGCCGATATAGACCAATATTTACAGCCAATATAGACCAATATTTACAGCCAATACAGACCAATATTTACAGCCAATATAGACCAATATTTACAGCCAATATAGACCAATATTTACAGCCATTACAGACCAATATTTACAGCCAATACAGACCAATATTTACAACTAATATAGACCAATATTTACAGCCAGTAAAGGACAAATGTTTGACAGCTGATATGGACTGATACTTGTGTCTTTTGTAGGCTCACATTTCCGGCTTCAATAGGCCGATATCTTCAGCTAATAACGGCTGATCTTGACAGCTATTATATTGGCAGAGTATGTTCTATCTGCAGTTACAGTGATAAACTTTTTTTTATGACGTCATGCCGATAGTACTGTCCGCACCTCAAGTCAACAGTAGTACCAGAAGTGATTCAAATTGATCAGAACTTTTGAGGGTAATCAGTAAGAGTTTCAACATCAGTATAAATGAAGAATCGTCCTCCCTATCAGGAGGGTAGTTTTGATGTGAAATATCAAATCCCATGTGTACTTGTGACTTCTGTTCCATCATGCTAAAACTCATCTGTGCTCTCCATTATCCTGATGAGCCTCATCCTCTGACCGGTCCAGATGTATTCCTATGTGTTTAACTGTTTCTGTCGTGTTAACATGTAATGATGGGCTTTGTCATTGAAAGGACATGGCTGCTGGCTGAGTGGAGAATGAAGGAGGAAGATCACAGCTGACATGGTCAGTGGAAGGGTTAACAAGGAGAAGAGGAGGGTCAACAGGACTAGATTACACCAGTGAGACACTTAGCGAGCAGAAGTCCACTTTTCTCCTCTGACGTTACATCTCTGAAGAAGCTGAGAGACAAATCGGACGTCCAGCACCAGCTAATGCTCAGTAATCTCTGGATGGGATAACGCTGGCGAAACATAATTGTTCATTCTCTTTCCACTGGAGCTTTTTGCATGTCTGACTAGAGAAAAAAGCTCAAATGTCAAAGTTGTTCAGTAACAGTCAGTGAGCTGAGTCAGGTCTGCTTCACTGTGGAACCACAGACATGTTCTCAGGGCTTGTTCTCCTCAGGGCTCATGTTCTGCTCTGCACTCGCCACATTTTCTTCCTCAGACACTCTTGAACAGATTCCTCTGGCTCTCTGCTCCCAGCAGTGATAAACACGCAGAGCACAGGCACTTCTGATCAATGTCCAAACACACACACACACACACACACACACACCCCGGCAGCAGAACAGTCAGCACACACACACACACACACAGGCAGCAGAACAGTCAGCACACACACACAGGCAGGAGAACAGTCAGCACACACACACACGCAGCAGAACAGTCAGCACACACACACACAGGCAGCAGAACAGTCAGCACACACACACACACACACAGGCAGCAGAACAGTCAGCACACACACACAGGCAGGAGAACAGTCAGCACACACACGCAGCAGAACAGTCAGCACACACACACACAGGCAGCAGAACAGTCAGCACACACACACACACACACAGGCAGGAGAACAGTCAGCACACACACACAGGCAGCAGAACAGTCAGCACACACACACACAGGCGTGGGAACAGTCAGCACACACACACAGGCAGCAGAACAGTCAGCACACACACACAGGCAGGGGAACAGTCAGCACACACACACACAGGCAGCAGAACAGTCAGCACACACACACAGGCAGCAGAACAGTCAGCACACACACACAGGCAGGGGAACAGTCAGCACACACACACACAGGCAGGAGAACAGTCAGCACACACACACAGGCAGCAGAACAGTCAGCACACACACACACAGGCAGCAGAACAGTCAGCACACACACACAGGCAGCAGAACAGTCAGCACACACACACACAGGCAGCAGAACAGTCAGCACACACACACAGGCAGGGGAACAGTCAGCACACACACACAGGCAGCAACACAGTCAGCACACACACACAGGCAGGGGAACAGTCAGCACACACACACACAGGCAGCAGAACAGTCAGCACACACACACAGGCAGGAGAACAGTCAGCACACACACACACAGGCAGCAGAACGTCATCACACACACACACAGGCAGCAGAACAGTCAGCACACACACACACAGGCAGGGGAACAGTCAGCACACACACACACAGGCAGCAGAACGTCATCACACACACACACAGGCAGCAGAACAGTCAGCACACACACACAGGCAGCAGAACAGTCAGCACACACACACAGGCAGCAGAACAGTCAGCACACACACACACAGGCAGCAGAACAGTCAGCACACACACACAGGCAGGGGAACAGTCAGCACACACACACAGGCAGCAACACAGTCAGCACACACACACAGGCAGGGGAACAGTCAGCACACACACACACAGGCAGCAGAACAGTCAGCACACACACACAGGCAGCAGAACAGTCAGCACACACACACAGGCAGGAGAACAGTCAGCACACACACACAGGCAGCAACACAGTCAGCACACACACACAGGCAGCAGAACAGTCAGCACACACACACACACAGGAGAACAGTCAGCACACACACACAGGCAGCAACACAGTCAGCACACACACAGGAGAACAGTCAGCACACACACACAGGCAGCAACACAGTCAGCACACACACAGGAGAACAGTCAGCACACACACACAGGCAGCAACACAGTCAGCACACACACAGGAGAACAGTCAGCACACACACACAGGCAGCAACACAGTCAGCACACACACACAGGCAGCAGAACAGTCAGCACACACACACAGGCAGCAACACAGTCAGCACACACACACAGGCAGCAGAACAGTCAGCACACACACACACAGGCAGGAGAACAGTCAGCACACACACACACAGGCAGCAGAATAGTCAGCACACACACACAGGCAGCAGAACAGTCAGCACACACACACACAGGCAGCAGTACAGTCAGCACACACACACACAGGCAGCAGAACGTCATCACACACACACACAGGCAGCAGAACGTCATCACACACACACACAGGCAGCAGAACGTCATCACACACACACACAGGCAGCAGAACAGTCAGCACACACACACACAGGCAGCAGAACAGTCAGCACACACACACAGGCAGCAGAACAGTCAGCACACACACACAGGCAGCAGAACAGTCAGCACACACACACAGGCAGCAGAACAGTCAGCACACACACACAGGCAGCAGAACAGTCAGCACACACACACAGGCAGGGGAACAGTCAGCACACACACACAGGCAGCAACACAGTCAGCACACACACACAGGCAGGGGAACAGTCAGCACACACACACAGGCAGCAGAACAGTCAGCACACACACACAGGCAGGAGAACAGTCAGCACACACACACAGGCAGCAGAACTGTCAGCACACACACACAGGCAGGGGAACAGTCAGCACACACACACAGGCAGCAACACAGTCAGCACACACACACAGGCAGCAACACAGTCAGCACACACACAGGAGAACAGTCAGCACACACACACAGGCAGCAACACAGTCAGCACACACACAGGAGAACAGTCAGCACACACACACAGGCAGCAACACAGTCAGCACACACACACAGGCAGCAGAACAGTCAGCACACACACACAGGCAGCAACACAGTCAGCACACACACACAGGCAGGAGAACAGTCAGCACACACACACACAGGCAGCAGAACGTCATCACACACACACACAGGCAGCAGAACGTCATCACACACACACACAGGCAGCAGAACAGTCAGCACACACACACACAGGCAGCAGAACAGTCAGCACACACACACAGGCAGCAGAACAGTCAGCACACACACACAGGCAGCAGAACAGTCAGCACACACACACAGGCAGCAGAACAGTCAGCACACACACACAGGCAGGTGAACAGTCAGCACACACACACAGGCAGCAACACAGTCAGCACACACACACAGGCAGGGGAACAGTCAGCACACACACACACAGGCAGCAGAACGTCCTCACACACACACAGGCAGCAACACAGTCAGCACACACACACAGGCAGGGGAACAGTCAGCACACACACACACAGGCAGCAGAACAGTCAGCACACACACACAGGCAGCAGAACAGTCAGCACACACACACAGGCAGGAGAACAGTCAGCACACACACACAGGCAGGGGAACAGTCAGCACACACACACAGGCAGCAGAACAGTCAGCACACACACACACAGGCAGCAGAACAGTCAGCACACACACACAGGCAGGGGAACAGTCAGCACACACACACAGGCAGCAACACAGTCAGCACACACACACAGGCAGGGGAACAGTCAGCACACACACACACAGGCAGCAGAACAGTCAGCACACACACACAGGCAGCAGAACAGTCAGCACACACACACAGGCAGCAACACAGTCAGCACACACACACAGGCAGGGGAACAGTCAGCACACACACAGGAGAACAGTCAGCACACACACACAGGCAGCAACACAGTCAGCACACACACAGGAGAACAGTCAGCACACACACACAGGCAGCAACACAGTCAGCACACACACACAGGCAGCAGAACAGTCAGCACACACACACAGGCAGCAGAACAGTCAGCACACACACACACAGGCAGGAGAACAGTCAGCACACACACACACAGGCAGCAGAATAGTCAGCACACACACACAGGCAGCAGAACAGTCAGCACACACACACAGGCAGCAGAACAGTCAGCACACACACACACAGGCAGCAGAACGTCATCACACACACACACAGGCAGCAGAACAGTCAGCACACACACACACAGGCAGCAGAACAGTCAGCACACACACACAGGCAGCAGAACAGTCAGCACACACACACAGGCAGCAGAACAGTCAGCACACACACAGGCAGCAGAACAGTCAACACACACACACGTGCCTTCAGGATTGGTGAGAGCTGTACGTTATTTTTCCCAGAAACAGTCTCTCTGAGCTGAAGGTTTGTGACTTGGATCATTCCCCTCCTTTAACCAAACTCAGAGACCACAATCCCCCAAACATGCAGCCACACAGTCATCAGGTTTAACCAATCAGAGGTCTCAATGGCTGCTTCACCAGACTCAGGTTTAGAAGAGCTCAGGAGCAGAAAAACCCACTGCTTTCATCGTTTTCCATCTGACTGTTGCAGGCTTTAATTTACACCAGTTTAGTGTAGTTTCAGAGAGGAGAAAGAGAGGAAACGCCATCGCTTAGTCTGATTAAAATCATAACAAATACCAACTTTAGTGCTCCAGGAAGTAGGGACGTGTCGAAGTACTTGTGGACGATGCAGGCATTGTATTAGGCCACAATGATTGAGCTCTGTCAGCGCTGAAGTAAGAAAACAGTGACGGTTCACAGAGTTGTAACTTCTCCAGCCACAGTGAGCTGGATTACATCGACAGCAGCAGCTTTACGGCAACTCTAAAGGGCCAATCCAAGAGCTTCTTACAAACAGAAAAGTCTGTTTCACATGCAGGATGTCAGCTAGTGCAGGCCTGTATTTTCTTATAACTAATTTAATCAGACAAATTTTAGAACTAATATAAAATTAAAACACTAATACACTATAAAAACTTTGATTTAAACACTGCGATGAAAATGCTGACACACCTTACATGCACAGTGGAGAAATATGGTGGTGGGAGTGCTGTGGTCGTTTACACCACCGCTCTATTTCAGCTTGGATGGCTTCATGAGCATTTTTTTTTTTTTTGAGGACAGCTGTTTTGTCCTCATAGAATAAAGATCATCAATCAAAAATGTTTTTGAAAGCTGAAGGTACCGTGCATATCGTAGTGCCACTAGTTGGATGTTGAACCACGTGAGCGTAAAGCACAAGAAGAACCAGCCGGGACGGACAACATGCAGTCTCACACCATCTCGAGCTCTGTTAGCACTTTGTGGTGATACCAGAGCACAGAGGATCAGCCTGCAGAGCTTCACCCATCACTGGTGGCTGTAAATATGCTTCCATTATTAGTGGAAAGAGAAGTCTTCTGCTGGTGCTTGTGGAGCTGCAGATAAAGCCATTCTCACCCTTAACAAAGCTGAAGAGCAGGAAAGATGAGGAGAGCTCAGCAGGGACCGACATGCAGCATGCAGATAAAGTGTCTCTCTGTGGAGTCACATGCTACTCTGAATCTCAGGACCAATGTTCAGTCCTTCTCTACCATTTGTCAGAGAAAAGCTTCATACTTCTGAGAACACAGGAACATTTTTCTTTAGGTCAGCTGAAGCTAGATCTAGCTTGATTTCCTCTTCCATGCAGCGTTTTCCTTCTACGGTGTAAAGACTGCCAACTCTTTGGTCCCTCGTCATCTCCTGATTATCTGTGGAGTCGACAGTCGACTGTATGACAGATACTGCAGTTTTATTGTTGTTTACTACAGCAGGATAAGCCCCAGAAAGACACTAATCTAATTTAGATTTCTCACAGTAAAGTGGAATTAAGTTTGCTGGAATAATGTCACAATACAGGTTCATAAACATGAGAAGTGTCCCTCCATTTAGAGCTGAAATGACTCCTGTATACATAACCCCCCAGACTCTGAGCCCCCCTACCTCACATGTCGGCGGTGATGGTGGTCATTTCTTACTGGAAAAGGCTCGTGAGAATGGCCCGCCACAAATCAGGGAAGGATGTTGTGACTAATGAGACCAAATCAGCAGAGGAATGTGATGTTGGCGTCATTATTTCCAAAGTCTAGATCTGACCATGCACACTTAAAAACAAGCGGAGAATTTGAAACCAGAGAGAGGATGGTGGTGTGTCTAAGTCTTCCCTGGGAGAGGATCTATGCTGATGTGGTAGTAAGAAGTAACCACAGTAGAAATGAGGCCTTTTAGAGATAAAAGCATGATACTGGGGATGACACTGGGCAGTCAGGACTGAACTGAAGTGCACTACTACAGCCGTTAAAGTTCACAGTAGCTGCACACAGGCACAGCTTGATGGATTCACTTGTTTACAGGAATGTCACACAGAGTGAATCTGCAGACCAGAGCTCCAGTTGGAACAGCAGCATTTTAACAGAGACATCTTTATGTCAGCTTTAAGGTAGAAAAATGCATCAAATATCTCGGGTTGTCAAATACACCACACGGTTTCAACATGAAGATGTCAGCTGACCTCTACCAGCACGCAGCTGCTCTGAGCCTTGGGGAGAAATTGAAGAAATTCTGCTCACTTGCCTGACTTTAATAAAACTGTGGAGTTAAATCTTAAAGTGAAAAACCTCATCTACTGCAGCAGGCCATTAAATATTCAGCCTGATTCTCCTCTCCATGACCAGCTCCTGGGGTTCTGCTCACAGTGAGGTGTTCGCTGTTAAAGCAGCGTAGAGAAAAAGAAGAGTCAGTCCTGATAGCAATTCATCTGCTATAGAGTGTTAACACAATTCAGCTTCTGTTGACATAATGACATTCATTAGCAGAAGAGGGGAGACTGGATGAGTGGGGATAACAAGGATATGTGCCGTCCATTTGTCTCTGTCTCAGCTATTTAGGCTAGGGCTGCGACAAACTAAATATTAGCCTGTATCAGCTGTAAATATTGGCCTGTTTCAGCTGTAAATATTGGCCTGTATCAGCTGTAAATATTGGCCTGTATCAGCTGTAAATATTGGCCTGTTTCAGCTGTAAATATTGGCCTGTTTCAGCTGTAAATATTGGCCAATATCAGCTGTAAATATTGACCTGTATCAACTGTAAATATTGGCCTGTGTCAGCTGTAAATATTGGCCTGTTTCAGCTGTAAATATTGGCCTGTATCAGCTGTAAATATTGGCCTGTATCAGCTGTAAATATTGGCCTGTTTCAGCTGTAAATATTGGCCTGTATCAGCTGTAAATATTGGCCTGTATCAGCTGTAAATATTGGCCTGTTTCAGCTGTAAATATTGGCCTGTATCAGCTGTAAATATTGGCCTGTGTCAGCTGTAAATATTGGCCTGTTTCAGCTGTAAATATTGGCCAATATCAGCTGTAAATATTGACCTGTATCAGCTGTAAATATTGGCCAGTATCAGCTGTAAATATTGGCCTGTATCAGCTGTAAATATTGGCCTGTTTCAGCTGTAAATATTGGCCTGTTTCAGCTGTAAATATTGGCCAATATCAGCTGTAAATATTGGCCTATATCAGCTGTAAATATTGGCCTGTATCAGCTGTAAATATTGGCCAGTATCAGCTGTAAATATTGACCTGTATCAGCTGTAAATATTGGCCTATATCAGCTGTAAATATTGGCCAGTATCAGCTGTAAATATTGGCCTGTATCAGCTGTAAATATTGGCCAGTATCAGCTGTAAATATTGACCTGTATCAGCTGTAAATATTGGCCTATATCAGCTGTAAATATTGGCCTGTATCAGCTGTAAATATTGGCCTGTATCAGCTGTAAATATTGGCCTATATCAGCTGTAAATATTGGCCTGTATCAGCTGTAAATATTGGCCTGTATCAGCTGTAAATATTGGCCTATATCAGCTGTAAATATTGGCCTGTATTAGCTGTAAATATTGGCCAGTATCAGCTGTAAATATTGACCTGTATCAGCTGTAAATATTGGCCTGTATCAGCTGCAAATATTGGCCTGTATCAGCTGTAAATATTGGCCTGTATCAGCTGTAAATATTGGCCTGTATCAGCTGTAAATATTGGCCAGTATCAGCTGTAAATATTGACCTGTATCAGCTGTAAATATTGGCCTGTATCAGCTGTAAATATTGGCCTGTATCAGCTGTAAATATTGGCCTGTATCAGCTGTAAATATTGGCCTGTATCAGCTGTAAGTATTGGCGTGTATCAGCTGTAAATATTGGCCTGTATCAGCTGTAAATATTGGCCTGTATCAACTGTAAATATTGGCCTGTATCAGCTGTAAGTATTGGCCTGTATCAGCTGTAAATATTGGCATGTATCAGCTGTAAATATTGGCCTGTATCAGCTGTAAATATTGGCATGTATCAGCTGTAAATATTGACCTGTATCAGCTGTAAATATTGGCCTGTATCAGCTGTATATATTGGCATGTATCAGCTGTAAATATTGGCCTGTATCAGCTGTAAATATTGGCCTGTATCAGCTGTAAATATTGGCCTGTATCAGCTGTAAATATTGGCCTGTATCAGCTGTAAATATTGGCCTGTATCAGCTGTAAATATTGGCCTGTATCAGCTGTAAATATTGGCCTGTATCAGCTGTAAATATTGGCCTGTATCAGCTGTAAATATTGGCATGTATCAGCTGTAAATATTGGCCTGTATCAGCTGTAAATATTGGCCTGTATCAGCTGTAAATATTGGCATGTATCAGCTGTAAATATTGGCCTGTATCAGCTGTAAATATTGACCTGTATCAGCTGTAAATATTGGCCTGTATCAACTGTAAATATTGGCCTGTGTCAGCTGTAAATATTGGCCAATATCAGCTGTAAATATTGACCTGTATCAGCTGTAAATATTGGCCAGTATCAGCTGTAAATATTGACCTGTATCAGCTGCAAATATTGGCCTGTATCAGCTGTAAATATTGGCCAGTATCAGCTGTAAATATTGGCCTGTATCAGCTGTAAATATTGGCCTGTATCAGCTGTAAATATTGGCCTGTATCAGCTGTAAATATTGGCCTGTATCAGCTGTAAATATTGGCCTGTATCAGCTGTAAATATTGGCCTGTATCAGCTGTAAATATTGGCCTGTATCAGCTGTAAATATTGGCCTATATCAGCTGTAAATATTGGCCTGTATCAGCTGTAAGTATTGGCCTGTATCAGCTGTAAATATCGGCATGTATCAGCTGTAAATATTGGCCAGTATCAGCTGTAAATATCGACCTGTATCAGCTGTAAATATTGACCTGTATCAGCTGTAAATATTGGCCTGTATCAGCTGTAAATATTGACCTGTATCAGCTGTAAATATTGGCCTGTATCAGCTGTAAATATTGGCCTGTATCAGCTGTAAATATTGGCCTGTATCAGCTGTAAATATTGGCCTGTATCAGCTGTAAATATTGGCCTGTATCAGCTGTAAATATTGGCATGTATCAGCTGTAAATATTGGCCAGTATCAGCTGTAAATATCGACCTGTATCAGCTGTAAATATTGGCCTGTATCAGCTGTAAATATTGACCTGTATCAGCTGTAAATATTGGCCTGTATCAGCTGTAAGTATTGGCCTGTATCAGCTGTAAATATTGGCCTGTATCAGCTGTAAATATTGGCCTGTATCAGCTGTAAATATTGGCCTGTATCAGCTGTAAATATTGGCCTGTATCAGCTGTAAATATTGACCTGTATCAGCTGTAAATATTGACCTGTATCAGCTGTAAATATTGGCCTGTATCAGCTGTAAGTATTGGCCTGTATCAGCTGTAAATATTGGCCTGTATCAGCTGTAAATATTGGCCTGTATCAGCTGTAAATATTGGCCTATATCAGCTGTAAATATTGGCCTGTATCAGCTGTAAGTATTGGCCTGTATCAGCTGTAAATATTGGCATGTATCAGCTGTAAATATTGGCCAGTATCAGCTGTAAATATCGACCTGTATCAGCTGTAAATATTGGCCTGTATCAGCTGTAAATATTGACCTGTATCAGCTGTAAATATTGGCCTGTATCAGCTGTAAATATTGACCTGTATCAGCTGTAAATATTGACCTGTATCAGCTGTAAATATTGGCCTGTATCAGCTGTAAGTATTGGCCTGTATCAGCTGTAAATATTGGCCTGTATCAGCTGTAAATATTGGCCTGTATCAGCTGTAAATATTGGCCTGTATCAGCTGTAAATATTGGCCTGTATCAGCTGTAAATATTGGCCTGTATCAGCTGTAAATATTGGCCTGTATCAGCTGTAAATATTGGCATGTATCAGCTGTAAAATTTGTTAGGTCATCAAACCTCAGAGCTTTTAAGGAATACAGCTTTTGGTCTGAACTCCATTTACATGCTGTAACTGTCAAGAATGGATTTTGAACATTTTAGCTTCTTGATAGAGGATATTAGCATAAATCAAAGTTCAGGTATCCCTTCTCCAGATAGATATGTATCTCCCTGTTGGTTTGTTGTCTTAACTAGGTTTCTGGTTCACATCATGGCTGCAGTTTTAGAGCATTTATCTTTCTTTCTGATATTTTTTAAGGCTTGTTTTTTACTTCATCTCCATCCATGTGGGAGATGATTGTTTTCAGGCTGTTGAAGAGCAGAGATTTTGTGTTTCTCTAAAAGTTGTCTCAGACTTGGAGTGAGACGCAGGAGAAATGGCTGGGGTAGTTGCAGCAGAGTTTCCCCTCAGACTCTTGACTTTCACAGAAAGGTTCAGTCTGTCAGTCAGACCCTCTCACTTTTTCTGACATTCAAACAGGTCCTTTTAGAAACACTAGGTGTGGGTCTCTGTGGACCTGGATCTAATCCCCCCATGGCTTTTTTCACCCCATTTTCACTCTCTTCTCATCCTGCCTGTCATTTTCTACATTTCTCACGCTTGCTGCTTCTCAGTCTCCCTCTGCTTCCCGCTCACTCTCAGCTCCTCAGCATCACAGTGACGTACAGAAATTCATCCGTTTTCTCCTCCTGTCATCCTCTGCTCTTATAGGCTGCAGTCATGCAGTGAATAATTGACTGTTTGTCTCCCTGAAGTCTGTCACTTCCTCTCAGACAGTAACATACGCTGTAGACAATATTTGATATGAGTCCAGGTTTAAAGGGAGCCCTAGCAGTTTTACACAGTGAGGTCACTGTACTCCCCAGGAGGAGGATTATTGAGCCCAGCATGTGAACAGGTCTGGATCCTCTGCTGAGGGATGGAGATGAAGACCCAGCACTGCATTTTTCAAACCCCAGAAACTCCTCATGTTTGAATATCAGTAACGCTTTCAAGTTCTGTAATGATGGCACAGTGACTGAGGCTACAGTGTATGGACAAAAGTATCCGGCCGTCTGACCATTACACCAGCAGGGACTGTAATGGCATCATATTCAAATCCATGTACTTTAATACAGGGTTACCCCCCCCAGCTATAACAGCTTTCACTCTTCTCTGAAGGCTTTCCACAAGATTCTGGTCTCTGTGGGACCATTCATTCTGTAGAGCATTTATGAGGTCAGGGACTGATGTTGGACCAGAAGGCCCTGCTCACTATCTCTGTTCCAGTTCATCCCAAAGGTGCTGGATGGGGTTGAGGTCAGGACTCTGTGTGGACCAGTCCAGTTCTTCCACACCAAACTCATCAAACCATGTCTAAAGACACTATAAAGTTCTAGTCCTTCTCTGGTCTCTGGGCCACAGTCCTGCTGGAACAGAAAGGGCCTTCCCCAGACCGTTGGATGCATAGAATGGTCCAGAATGTCTTGGTCTGCTGAAGCATTAAGATTGGCCTTCACTGGAGATAAGGGGTCTAGACCAGACCCTGAACCACAGCCCCGTACCATGATCCCTCCTCCACCAAACTTCAGAGTCAGACAGGTAGTGTTCTCCCAGCATCCTCCAGACCCAGACTCACCATCTGACTGTAAACAGAGAAGATAATTGGTCACTCCTCAGACATGTTTCCACTGATCCACAGTCCAGTGTCGGTGTGTTTTACTCCACTCCATCTGATGCTTGGACTTAGACTTGGTGATGTGAGGCTTGCATGCAGCTGTTGCCATGGAAACCCATTCATGAAGCTCCTGTTGCAGTTTCAGTATTTACATTGAAGTTCAGAACTCTTCAGCGATGGAACCAGCAGAGCTGGTGACTTCAGGACACCATCTCTGAGGAGTTGTTGGCCTCACTCTGTGCTCTTACCTGGTCTTCGTGAAACACCTGGGTTCATAATTAACAGGTGGAATACTGTATTTCTCTCTGCCTCCAGTTGTATTGAATTTTTCAGATGTGCATCCTGTGAGAGAAACTCTGGGATGTAAACTCCAGCTGGACTGGTGTGCAGAGCCTTAGCATACTTCTAATTTGGTCTTGGTTTAGTCCATTACCATGATGGAGAGTCAGCTCTAAATTGCTGTGTTGTCTGTTTGACACACAACTGTGGTGTCCAGCTTCAATTCCGAGTCCTGTCACTGAAGTCTCAGCGTAGTTATTAAGAGTCAGATAGAAAAACAGCCAGTGAGCCGTGAAGCAGATTTCATTAGTTTGGTGCTCAGGGGCTGAACATGTCTGAATTACATCTAACATGAGCTCACTACTCGTGCTTGGATGCTATTAATAGCATCCTGTGGACCAGCTCCTCTCAAAGATCAGACCCAAGTCTGCAGCCTGATCCAATGGCCAGTCAGTCCAGAGTCAGCCTATTGTTGTGTTTAATTAATGATATATTGATCAGGGAACCAGGAGAAACAGCCTGGAGAGATTAGTTTTGAGGTTTGCAGGTAAAGATGTCAGCATTTCCAATACTTCTACATACAGTATGATTGTTCTGAAGTTTTTACACTGAGGTGGAGCTGTCCATATGAGAGGACATGTGTGTCTGTATGTGCACTCACGTGATTTTACTGTGTGTTTCATCAGCGACCATGACGGCTGAGGAAGTCCCTCGGGCTTATGACTCCAATAAAACATGCTTTCACAAAGTTAGGAGGAAAAAACGCGTGAAATAACAGAAATCTTTCACTGTTTTTGGCATCTGTAGAGTCATCTTGTCTGTCTTTCTGCATGAATACTGAGTTTCTGTCTGTTTCTCTGCAGTGAACAGAGTATCTGCCAGGCGCGAGCCGCTGTCATGGTGTATGATGATGCCAATAAGAAGTGGGTCCCAGCTGGCGGCTCCACGGGCTTCAGCAGAGTCCACATCTACCACCACACAGGCAACAACGCCTTCAGGGTGGTGGGGCGCAAAATCCAGGATCATCAGGTGAGTGGATGAAACCAGGATTGGCTTTTTCCCCTGAGAGCACAAGACACTGAAGCCTTGTCTGGGTTTATGATGAAAAGAAGTAGCTTCATTTATCCTAGAGGGGAATTTACCCCTCTGTTACTTAACACAGACTATGAATGCATAATCTTTTATTATTGCTGTAAAAGTAAAGATGAATTTTGATTTATTATCAGGATAAACAAACACAGCCCTGGGAAGTAGGGACTCCTGTCTAGGTCCTCCAGACATCTGCTGGCTAACATGTCTGCCAGGCTCAAGGCAAAGGAGCAGCTTTAATTTATCAGCTTTTAGTTCTAGCTTTAGTCTAAATCTGAAAGATAAAACCTTGATTAGTTTTAGTCAGTATTTAGTTTTTGAAAAATCTGGGAGCTTCAGCTGTGGAGGAATATAGAGTTTAAATGTCTGACCACAGCTAAGTCACATTCTGGTTTTGTCTCCTTGATCTTGGTCTTAGTCTAGTCTTCCTCATGAAAAAAGGAAGTTGATGAACATTCTGAGCCCTGGTTTTAGTCATAGGTGGGCAGTCCTTACCTACAGCAGGCTGCAGCTTCTCTTCATGGTCATGACATGATGTCGCCTCAGTAGCTCTGCTTTGGTCTCACACGTCCTTCTAAGATGGCGGAACATTTGAATTCTTTAAAACACCCTCAAAATCAACTCAGTAACAGAAGGTGAACAGGGACGTGGTCTTCATTGGTGCAATCCATTATTCCAGCACATATTAGTCTGCCCTACTACGGCTAACTGCCAGGCCAACCCTGCAGCAGCATTTGAAACCTGAACATAACCCGAGGGTCCAGTCAGCTGGTTGGTTGATGAGCTTTCATGCAGCAGAAGTCTTGTTATTTGGACAGTCACTGGGGGGTGAAGGGAGGGAAACAGCAGGAGTGTACGGCTCAGTTAGTGATAGGCCTTTCAGACCAGCAGGGCTCCGTGCTGGTTCTGGTTCCTGAGCCTAATTTTGAACCAGCCGGCATGTTCAAACCAAAAAAAAAAAAAAGTTGGTTCTCAGCTGGAACCAAAAATAGTTGGTTCTTTCTTGGGAACCATGACATCATCAGTGGGCGTGTCACATTCTAGGTTGTGAAGACAAACAGAAAAAGAAGAACAAATGGTCTGCTGGGGATCTGGGCATGGACAGAATTCCAGGTGAAGCTGGAAAGATAGCAAAGGCTGGGTTCACCTGAACACCAGAGCAAATAATTAACTCAAGAAACTGAAGAAGGAATACCAGGACTGCAGGAAAGACTTGGCAAAAGTGGAGCTGGACGTGGCGATACATCTCCATCGTGTCCTCTGGCTGGTTCGCCAGAAAGCACCGGGGTTCTGAGACTCCAGAATGGAACCAGAGCCAGAACCAGACCTGTGTCCGGTCTGAAAGCACTATGAGAGACTTACAGAGGAGAAAGAGAAAGAACAGCATGCCACACTTGGCAATCCAGGTAGAGAGGACATGACCACAGCACTGATGGAGGTTGTATTATCTTGTGATTAACTTAGGAACAGTAAATCTTAAAGTGGACACAAAGATGCAGCATGTTTGTCTTAAAAAGGCTCTGCATTATCACTGCTCTCCCTCTGTCAGCATCTATCCCTGCTGCTCTGAACACATGTTGTATTAAGTCCCTTTATTTTCTCTTTAAAGTGAACACGTTGGCGTTAGCGTCTGTTAGCAACAGATAGAGAGCAGGCCATGTCCTTGGATCCTTAAGTCCTGACCCCCATCCTCCCCTGACCTCAACCCTATGAGAACCTTTGGAGCATCCTCGAGCTAAAGATCTATGGGGGCTCAGGCTGGAACAAGTGATCCTGTTCATAGTTAAGACAACACCACTAACAGCATCTGGGATGGAGTATTATGTGGAGAAAGACTGAAGACATTTCTGTATCACAGAACGTAAACTGATCACTGACCACCTAAGTACCCCCCCCCCACCCCTGTCTCTCTCTGGGTGAGGGATTGAGGGATTGAGAGAGGAAGAGTCATGAGCCTGGGTCCCTTCAGCTCTCAGTGATTCTGATGAAGGCCGACTTTATTATGGTGGAGTTTCTTCTTCAGCATTACAGTGGAATCTTCCTCATCCTTTAATCTAATCCACTAATTAAACCAATATCTGTGCGGTGTTTGTGACTCCACTGGACCACGGCTGAGGCCGGAGGCTGTCGGAGGCATTCTCTTCATCTATGGTCCTCTCCACTCTTAGGAATGTCAGGAATGCTCGGAGGGAATGTTTTCAAATGTGGCTAAAGAAACCACTTTGACTCATTAACCATCAACTGTTCTCACCAGTTTAGGAGGCTCTGCTGACAGCGTCACATCTCTGTAGAGAAAAGTCAAGCATGGTGTCCCTCCTGCTGCTCTCTCTCCTGTTAAATAAACTGCTGTTTTGTTTGTGGATAATAAATCCTTCATATCATTTCCACATAGAATAATTCCTCTGCCGTGGTTTCATTGTTATTCTGTTGATGTTATATCAGCTTATTAAATCTCAGCTCCAGCTGAGCTGTAAAACTGCAGCAGCGTTATTCTAGCGTCGATCAATGTCTGACACATCAATAAAAGTCAACACTTTCTATTGATCCCTCTCTGTAAATGCAGTAAATGTGTCTGTAATACCTCTGGGCCTCCAGAGCCTTCATGGTTCAGTCTCAGCAGTCAGGAAACAGAGAATCAGAGCTGACTGGGATTAATAATGAGAATGAGCAGAGTTTGATGAGGGAGAGAAACCTGCTGTGGTAGATCTCTCAGATAAGAGGAGATGTAGGCATAAATAAGAGGAAATAAGCAGTGAAAGCCTGCCTCTGGACTCAAAGTGCCCAAAATAAAAGCCCAAATCTAGGGTGGTTGGCACCAACAGCCTTCAGATCTGCACCACCACACCAAAGCAGGCCTGTGTTTGTGGTGGTGTATATTCATGTTCTTCTCTAAAGTTCTGGTGGCATGATTTCCTCTTTGAGATGCTCCTCATGGTGTTTACATGTCCACTGGTGAACTCTCTACCTTCTGCCTTCTTTATTGTCATTTACTTGAGTTTGACTTAGTTGAATCCTTCTCCAGGATTTCCAGACTCTAAGTGTGATCCTGTGAGTTGTTGTGTTTTCAGAGAGGAGGATGAAGTGAGCGGTCATAGCGTCTGTGTTTGTGTTCACACTCAGAGCTGCAGGCTGATTGTCAGCTTGTGTGGCGCAGTGATAATAATATGCACATTTCCTCTCTTTTATTCTCTGCCACCTACAATAATCATCAGCGTTACAACAGCTCAGCTTCTCCTCACATTTTCTGGCTGCTTGTTTTATCACTCAGGCCTTGAACAATAAAGGACTGCTACATGAATCCACACACGTTATTATAATAAGCACAGAAATTGACTCTAGACTCTATCGGAGCGGGTTAAAATAAATTCTGTCAGTGCCAAGGCTTCGATACACAATCACAGTAACGGGCTTTACCGCTAGAGGAGCTGTTTATCGGCCAAAGCAACGAAAATTTAACTTCAGGCTAGTCTCATTCGAGTTTAATCTTCTGAAATCTGAACTGACCAGAGGCCCTGCTAGATCAACTTCAGCTGCAGGCTCCCTGCAGGGGGATGTTTGAATTCTGTCTCATTAGTTTGGACATGATGACACAGGGATTAGACTAAACCCTAAAACACCTCTTTTCTGGGGGTTTCAGGAAGGAAAATGGAGGCTTTGTTGTTGTTGTCACAGCCTGATTCTCAGATTTCTGTCTCAATAACTCAGAGAAGAGCAGCTGCAGGGGTTTGTCTTTGACCAAGAGTCCAGGATGACAGATAGACAAGACGTTTGCTATAAATCCGCTTGGACAGAGAGTTAGTGGATCATGAAGTCACTTTATATGCAGGGTAGAATGACCTTTCACCCCATAAAAGCTCCAGAGTTTCAGTTTTGTCTCTGTGCATTTACATGATTGAGGACTTTAGGTGCACAAGCTTTCAGTCATGTCTGTGACTGTGACAGCTCGTGATGATGGCGGCAAGTAGACAGAGGGACGACCACCATCAGGGCTTCACACTAATGCCCGGAAGCTCCTGATGATGGCGGCAGGTAGACAGAGGGACGACCACCATCAGGGCTTCATACTAATGCCCGGAAGCTCCTGATGATGGCAGCAGGTAGACAGAGGGACGCCCACCATCAGGGCTTCACGCTGACATTTAAAATTCAGCCTGATTCAAATGTCTACTACTCCGTAATGCTGTATCTCTGAAGCCTCTTTAATTAAAGCTGACAGCCGACATTTCAGCCACATCTACTGTATTAACTGAAATAGACAGTAGATAGAACAACCCCGTTTTCAGGTGTGATATCAGCTGATTATATTTGTGCAGTAGTGGTGTGTTGCTTTAAATATTTTACCTGAAAGTTAATTCAGAGTTTCACTACATTTGAACTTTATTCTAACAGTCTTGGATGCTTCTTCTGCCTTCAGGTGGTGATAAACTGTGCCATTCCTAAGGGGCTGAAGTACAACCAGGCCACGCAGACCTTCCACCAGTGGCGTGACGCCCGGCAGGTCTATGGTCTCAACTTTGGCAGCAAAGAGGATGCCAACGTATTTGCCAGTGCCATGATGCATGCTCTGGAGGTGCTCAACTCACAAGATGCAGGTAGAGACACTTTTTGAAGGTTTATGTTGGAGTGGAATGTTTCACATAGAACCACCCTCCATTTGTGACACATTTCTTTGAAATGGCTCTTGCTGGTGCAGCTCTGCTCTTGTAGGTGATCGCTGACATCTCTTGTTTTACTTCATGCATAGAGGTCAGAGGTCAGGATTGTCGCTGACATTTCCATGCTGTATATCTGTTTGGGTTTGGAATGACAGTCTACACCGTGGAGGATTAAATCAGAGTTCTGTCCTCTTCTCATCACTCCTGATAGTGATGCACTGATCTGATGCAGACACCCACGTTTTTAGTTTAATTAACACTTTCAGGCCAGAGACTAGAATTTTAATGTTGTTCAACAGTAGAAATAATTCTACTCTTCATGACTTGAGACTTGAGAAATCTAAAATACAACTTTAACTCTTCAGCTTGATTTAAACTTGATTTAAATTTAAACTAAACTAGAAATACAGTGATATAAAAAATATGTTGCCCAGCCCTACCTCAAAGTCTCCTTCCTGTTTAGATGCATGTATTTCAGTACAAAGATGACCATCTCTGCCTTGTTGCAGCTTCAGTCTGTCTCTTCTCATTCAGGATGTGGAGCAGTCTTTAGACTGGCTGTAAACACCATTGGAGACTGGCAGTAAACGCCGTTGTAGACTGGCTGTAAATGCTGTTGTAGACTGGCTGTAAACGCTGTTGTAGACTTGCTGAAAACGCCTTTGTAGACTTGCTGTAAACCCCTTTGTTGACTGGCTGTAAACGTTCCTCTAGACCGGCTGTAAATGCCGTTGTAGACTGGTTGTAAATGCACTTCAAGACTTGCTCAAAACGCCGTTGTAGACTGGCTGTAAACGCTGTTGTAGACTGGCTGTAATCCCCATTGTAGACTGGCTGTAAACGCCGTTGTAGACTGGCTGTAAAAGCCGTTGTAGACTGGCTGTAAGCACCGTTGTAGACTGGCTGTAAACACCATTGTAGACTGGCTCTAGTTGCCGTTGTAGACTGGCTGTAAATGCTGCTGACTTGCTGTAAATGCAGCTGTAGACTTGCTGTAAATGCTGTTGTAGACTGGCTGTAAACGCTGTTGTAGACTGGCTGTAAATGCTATTGACTTGCTGTAAATGCTGCTGTAGACTTGCTGTAAATGCTGTTGTAGACTGGCTGTAAATGCTATTGTAGATTGGCTGTAAACACAATTGTAGAATGGCTGTAGACTGGCTGTTGTAGACTTGCTGTAAACGCCGTCGTAGACTGGCTGTAAACACCATTGTAGACTTGTTGTAAAAACCTTTATAGACTGGCTGTAAATGCCATTGTAGACTGGCTGTAAATGGTGTTGTAGACTGGCTGTCAACGCCATTGTAGACCGGCTGTAAACGCCATTGTAGCCTGGCTGTAAACGCCATTGTAGACTGGCTGTAAACGCCATTGTAGCCTGGCTGTAAAGGCCATTGTAGACTGGCTGTAAACGCCATTGTAGACTGGCTGTAAACGCTGTTGTAGACTGGCTGTAAACGCTGTTGTAGACTGGCTGTAAACGCCGTTGTAGACTGGCTGTAAACGCTGTTGGAGACTGGCTGTTAACGCTGTTGTAGACTGGCTGTAAACCCCGTTGTAGACTTGTTTTAAACGCTGTTGTAGACTGGCTGTAAACGCCGTTGTAGACTTGCTGTAAACCCCGTTGTAGACTGGCTGTAAACCCCGTTGTAGACTGGCTGTAAACGCTGTTGTAGACTTGCTGAAAACGCCTTTGTAGACTTGCTGTAAACCCCTTTGTTGACTGGCTGTAAACGTTCCTCTAGACCGGCTGTAAATGCCGTTGTAGACTGGTTGTAAATGCACTTCAAGACTTGCTCAAAACGCCGTTGTAGACTGGCTGTAAACGCTGTTGTAGACTGGCTGTAATCCCCCTTGTAGACTGGCTGTAAACGCCGTTGTAGACTGGCTGTAAAAGCCGTTGTAGACTGGCTGTAAGCACCGTTGTAGACTGGCTGTAAACACCATTGTAGACTGGCTCTAGTTGCCGTTGTAGACTGGCTGTAAATGCTGCTGACTTGCTGTAAATGCAGCTGTAGACTTGCTGTAAATGCTGTTGTAGACTGGCTGTAAACGCTGTTGTAGACTGGCTGTAAATGCTATTGACTTGCTGTAAATGCTGCTGTAGACTTGCTGTAAATGCTGTTGTAGACTGGCTGTAAATGCTATTGTAGATTGGCTGTAAACACAATTGTAGAATGGCTGTAGACTGGCTGTTGTAGACTTGCTGTAAACGCCGTCGTAGACTGGCTGTAAACACCATTGTAGACTTGTTGTAAAAACCTTTATAGACTGGCTGTAAATGCCATTGTAGACTGGCTGTAAATGGTGTTGTAGACTTGCTGTAAACCCCGTTGTAGACTGGCTGTAAACCCCGTTGTAGACTGGCTGTAAATGCCTTTGTAGACAGGCTGTAAATGCTGTTGTAGACTGGCTGTAAACCCCGTTTTAGACTGGCTGTAAACCCCGTTGTAGACTGGCTGTAAACGCTGATGTAGACTGGCTGTAAACCTTGTTGTAGACTGGCTGTAAACGCCGTTGTAGACTGGCTGTAAACGCTGATGTAGACTGGCTGTAAACCCCGTTGTAGACTGGCTGTAAACGCCGTTGTAGACTGGCTGTAAATGCCTTTGTAGACAGGCTTTAAATGCCATTGTAGCCTGGCTGTAAAGGCCTTTGTAGCCTGGCTGTAAACGCCGTTGTAGACTGGCTGTAAACCCCGTTGTAGAATGGCTGTAAAAGCCTTTGTAGACTGGCTGTAAATGCCGTTGTAGACTGGTTGTAAATGCCGTTGTAGACTTATTGTAAATGCCGTTGTAGACTGGCTGTAAACGCTGTTGTAGACTGGCTCTAAATGGTGTTGTAGACTGGCTGTAAACGCCGTTGTAGACTGGCTGTAAATGCTGTTGTAGACTGGCTGTAAACGCCGTTGTAGACTGGCTGTGAACGGCCTTTGTAGACTGGCTGTAAATGCTGTTGTGGACTGGATCTAATTGTGATGTAGACTGGATGTAAACGCTGTTGTAGACTGGCTGTAAACACCAACATAGACTTGTTGTAAACGACGTTTTAGACTGGATGTAAACGCTGTTGTAGACTTGCTGTAAACGCTGTTGTAGACCGGCTGTAAACGCCATTGTAACCTGGCTGTAAACGCTGATGTAGACTGGCTGTAAACCCCGTTGTAGACTGGCTGTAAACGCCGTTGTAGACTGGCTGTAAATGCTGTTGTAGACTGGCTGTAAACGCTGTTGTAGACTGGCTGTAAACGCCGTTGTAGACTGGCTGTAAACGCCGTTGTAGACTGGCTGTAAACCCCGTTGTAGACTGGCTGTAAACGCTGATGTAGGCTGGCTGTAAACCCCGTTGTAGACTTGCTGTAAACGCCGTTGTAGACTTGTTGTAAATGCCTTTGTAGACTGGCTGTAAACGCCTTTGTAGACAGGCTTTAAATGCCATTGTAGCCTGGCTGTAAAGGCCTTTGTAGCCTGGCTGTAAACGCCGTTGTAGACTGGCTGTAAACCCCGTTGTAGAATGGCTGTAAAAGCCTTTTGTAGACTGGATGTAAATGCTTTTGTAGACTGGATGTAAACGCCGTTGTAGACTGGCTGTAAACCCCGTTGTAGACTTGTTTTAAACGCCGTTGTAGACTTGTTGTAAATGCCGTTGTAGACTGGCTGTAAACGCCGTTGTAGACTGGCTGTAAACGCTGTTGTAGGCTGGCTGTAAAAGCTGTTGTAGACTCGCTGTAAACCCCGTTGTAGACTTGTTTTAAACGCCGTTGTAGACTTGTTGTAAACGCCTTTGTAGACCGGCTGTAAACGCCATTGTAGCCTGGCTGTAAACGCCATTGTAGACTGGCTGTAAACGCCATTGTAGCCTGGCTGTAAAGGCCGTTGTAGACTGGCTGTAAACGCCGTTGTAGACTGGCTGTAAACGCTGTTGTAGACTGGCTGTAAACGCCGTTGTAGACTGGCTGTAAACGCCGTTGTAGACTGGCTGTAAACGCCGTTGTAGACTGGCTGTAAACAGCCTTTGTAGACTGGCTGTAAATGCTGTTGTAGACTGGCTGTAAACGCTGATGTAGACGGGCTGAAAACCCCGTTGTACACGGGCTGTAACCGCCTTTGTAGACTGGCGTTAAACGCTGTTGTAGACTGGCTGTAAACACCGTTGTAGACTGGCTGTAAACGCTGATGTAGGCTGGCTGTAAACCCCGTTGTAGACTGGCTGTAAACGCCGTTGTAGACTGGCTGTAAATGCCTTTGTAGACTGGCTGTAAACGCCTTTGTAGACAGGCTTTAAATGCCATTGTAGCCTGGCTGTAAAGGCCTTTGTAGCCTGGCTGTAAACGCCGTTGTAGACTGGCTGTAAACCCCGTTGTAGAATGGCTGTAAAAGCCTTTTGTAGACTGGATGTAAATGCTTTTGTAGACTGGATGTAAACGCCGTTGTAGACTGGCTGTAAACGCTGTTGTAGACTGGCTCTAAACGCTGTTGTAGACTGGCTGTAAACGCCATTGTAGACTGGCTGTAAATGCTGTTGTAGACTGGCTGTAAACGCCGTTGTAGACTGGCTGTGAACGGCCTTTGTAGACTGGCTGTAAATGCTGTTGTGGACTGGATCTAATTGTGATGTAGACTGGATGTAAACGCTGTTGTAGACTGGCTGTAAACACCAACATAGACTTGTTTTAAACGCCGTTGTAGACTGGCTGTGAACGGCCTTTGTAGACTGGCTGTAAATGCTGTTGTGGACTGGATCTAATTGTGATGTAGACTGGATGTAAACGCTGTTGTAGACTGGCTGTAAACACCAACATAGACTTGTTGTAAACGCCGTTTTAGACTGGATGTAAACGCTGTTGTAGACTTGCTGTAAACGCTGTTGTAGACCGGCTGTGAACGCCATTGTAGCCTGGCTGTAAACGCCATTGTAGACTGGCTGTAAACGCCATTGTAGCCTGGCTGTAAAGGCCGTTGTAGACTGGCTGTAAACGCCGTTGTAGACTGGCTGTAAACGCCGTTGTAGACTGGCTGTAAACGCCGTTGTAGACTGGCTGTAAACGGCCTTTGTAGACTGGCTGTAAATGCTGTTGTAGACTGGCTGTAAACGCTGATGTAGACTGGCTGTAAACCCCGTTGTAGACTGGCTGTAAACGCCGTTGTAGACTGGCTATAAACGCTGTTGTAGACTGGCTGTAAACGCCGTTGTAGACTGGCTGTAAACGCCGTTGTAGACTGGCTGTAAACCCCGTTGTAGACTGGCTGTAAACCCCGTTGTAGACTGGCTGTAAACGCTGATGTAGGCTGGCTGTAAACCCCGTTGTAGACTGGCTGTAAACGCCGTTGTAGACTGGCTGTAAATGCCTTTGTAGACTGGCTGTAAACGCCTTTGTAGACAGGCTTTAAATGCCATTGTAGCCTGGCTGTAAAGGCCTTTGTAGCCTGGCTGTAAACCCCGTTGTAGAATGGCTGTAAAAGCCTTTTGTAGACTGGATGTAAATGCTTTTGTAGACTGGATGTAAACGCCGTTGTAGACTGGCTGTAAACGCCGTTGTAGACTGGCTGTAAACCCCGTTGTAGAATGGCTGTAAAAGCCTTTTGTAGACTGGATGTAAATGCTTTTGTAGACTGGATGTAAACGCCGTTGTAGACTGGCTGTAAACCCCGTTGTAGACTTGTTTTAAACGCCGTTGTAGACTTGTTGTAAATGCCGTTGTAGACTGGCTGTAAACGCCGTTGTAGACTGGCTGTAAACGCTGTTGTAGGCTGGCTGTAAAAGCTGTTGTAGACTCGCTGTAAACCCCGTTGTAGACTTGTTTTAAACGCCGTTGTAGACTTGTTGTAAACGCCTTTGTAGACCGGCTGTAGCGCCATTATAGCCTGGCTGTAAACGCCATTGTAGACTGGCTGTAAACGCCATTGTAGCCTGGCTGTAAAGGCCGTTGTAGACTGGCTGTAAACGCCGTTGTAGACTGGCTGTAAACGCTGTTGTAGACTGGCTGTAAACGCCGTTGTAGACTGGCTGTAAACGCCGTTGTAGACTGGCTGTAAACGGCCTTTGTAGACTGGCTGTAAATGCTGTTGTAGACTGGCTGTAAACGCTGATGTAGACTGGCTGTAAACCCCGTTGTAGACTGGCTGTAAACGCCGTTGTAGACTGGCTATAAACGCTGTTGTAGACTGGCTGTAAACACCGTTGTAGACTTGTTGTAAACGCCGTTGTAGACTGGCTGTAAACCCTGTTGTAGACTGGCTGTAAACCCCGTTGTAGACTGGCTGTAAACGCTGATGTAGGCTGGCTGTAAACCCCGTTGTAGACTGGCTGTAAACGCCGTTGTAGACTGGCTGTAAATGCCTTTGTAGACTGGCTGTAAACGCCGTTGTAGACAGGCTTTAAATGCCATTGTAGCCTGGCTGTAAAGGCCTTTGTAGCCTGGCTGTAAACGCCGTTGTAGACTGGCTGTAAACCCCGTTGTAGAATGGCTGTAAAAGCCTTTTGTAGACTGGATGTAAATGCTTTTGTAGACTGGATGTAAACGCCGTTGTAGACTGGCTGTAAACCCCGTTGTAGACTTGTTTTAAACGCCGTTGTAGACTTGTTGTAAATGCCGTTGTAGACTGGCTGTAAACGCCGTTGTAGACTGGCTGTAAACGCTGTTGTAGGCTGGCTGTAAAAGCTGTTGTAGACTCGCTGTAAACCCCGTTGTAGACTTGTTTTAAACGCCATTGTAGACTTGTTGTAAACGCCTTTGTAGACTGGCTGTAAAGGCCGTTGTAGACTTGCTGTAAACCCCGTTGTAGACTGGCTGTAAATGCCGTTGTAGACTGGCTGTAAATGCCTTTGTAGACTGGCTGTAAAAGCCTTTGTAGACTGGCTGTAAACGCCATTGTAGACTGGTTGTAAACGCCGTTGTAGACTGGCTGTAAACACCATTGTAGACTTGTTTTAAACGCCGTTGTAGACTTGTTGTAAATGCCGTTGTAGACTTGTTGTAAATGCCGTTGTAGACTTGTTGTAAATGCCGTTGTAGACTGGCTGTAAACGCTGTTGTAGACTGGCTGTAAACGGCCTTTGTAGACTGGCTGTAAATGCTGTTGTAGACTGGCTGTAAACGCTGATGTAGACTGGCTGTAAACCCCGTTGTAGACTGGCTGTAAACGCCGTTGTAGACTGGCTATAAACGCTGTTGTAGACTGGCTGTAAACGCTGTTGTAGACTGGCTGTAAAGGCCTTTGTAGACTGGCTGTAAACCCCGTTGTAGACTGGCTGTAAACCCCGTTGTAGACTGGCTGTAAACGCTGATGTAGGCTGGCTGTAAACCCCGTTGTAGACTGGCTGTAAACGCCATTGTAGACTGGCTGTAAATGCCTTTGTAGACTGGCTGTAGACGCCTTTGTAGACTGGCTGTAAATGCCTTTGTAGACTGGCTGTAAACGCCTTTGTAGACAGGCTGTAGACGCCTTTGTAGACTGGCTGTAAATGCCTTTGTAGACTGGCTGTAAACGCCTTTGTAGACAGGCTTTAAATGCCATTGTAGCCTGGCTGTAAAGGCCTTTGTAGCCTGGCTGTAAATGCCGTTGTAGACTGGCTGTAAAAGCCGTTGTAGAATGGCTGTAAAAGCCTTTGTAGACTGGCTGTAAATGCTTTTGTAGACTTCATGTAAACGCCGTTGTAGACTGGCTGTAAACGCTGTTTTAGACTGGCTGTAAACGCCGTTGTAGACTGGCTGTAAACGGCCTTTGTAGACTGGCTGTAAATGCTGTTGTAGACTGGATCTAATTGCGATGTAGACTGGATGTAAATGCTGTTGTAGACTGGCTGTAAACACCAACATAGACTTGTTGTAAACGCTGTTTTAGACTGGATGTAAATGTTGTTGTAGACTTGCTGTAAGCGCTGTTGTAGACTGGCTGTAAACGCTGTTGTAGACTGGCTGTAAAGGCCGTTGTAGACTTGCTGTAAACCCCATTGTTGACTGGCTGTAATCCCCGTTGTAGACTGGCTATTAACGCTGATATAGACTTGTTGTAAACCCCGTTGTAGACTGGCTGTAAGCGCTGTTGTAGACTTGTTGTAAACGCTGTTGTAGATTGGCTGTAAATGCCATTGTAGACTGGCTGTAAACGCCATTGTAGCCTGGCTGTAAACGCCTTTGTAGACTGGCTGTAAACGCCATTGTAGCCCGGCTGTAAAGGCCTTTTTAGACTGGCTGTAAAAGCCGTTGTAGACTGGCTGTAAACGCCTTTGTAGACTGGCTGTAAACGCCTTTGTAGACTGGCTGTAGATGCCTTTGTAGCCTGGCTGTAAAGGCCTTTGTAGCCTGGCTGTAAAGGCCTTTGTAGCCTGGCTGTAAAGGCCTTTGTAGCCTGGCTGTAAAGGCCTTTGTAGACTGGCTGTAAAGGCCTTTGTAGACTGGCTGTAAACGCAGTTGTAGACTGGCTGTAAATGCTGTTGTAGACTGGCTGTAAACGCTGTTTTAGACTGGCTGTAAACGCCGTTGTAGACTGGCTGTAAACGGCCTTTGTAGACTGGCTGTAAATGCTGTTGTAGACTGGATCTAATTGCGATGTAGACTGGATGTAAATGCTGTTGTAGACTGGCTGGAAACACCAACATAGACTTGTTGTAAATGCCGTTTTAGACTGGATGTAAACGTTGTTGTAGACTTGCTGTAAGCGCTGTTGTAGACTTGTTGTAAACGTCGTTGTAGACTTGTTGTAAACGCCGTTGTAGACTGGCTGTAAATGCTGTTGTAGACTGGCTGTAAACGCCGTTGTAGACTGGCTATTAACGCTGATATAGACTTGTTGTAAACCCCGTTGTAGACTGGCTGTAAACGCTGTTGTAGACTTGTTGTAAACGCTGTTGTAGATTGGCTGTAAACGCCATTGTAGCCTGGCTGTAAAGGCCTTTTTAGACTGGCTGTAAAAGCCGTCGTAGACTGGCTGTAAACGCCTTTGTAGACAGGCTGTAGACGCCTTTGTAGACTGGCTGTAAATGCCTTTGTAGACTGGCTGTAAACGCCTTTGTAGACAGGCTTTAAATGCCATTGTAGCCTGGCTGTAAAGGCCTTTGTAGCCTGGCTGTAAATGCCGTTGTAGACTGGCTGTAAACCCCGTTGTAGAATGGCTGTAAAAGCCTTTGTAGACTGGCTGTAAATGCTTTTGTAGACTTCATGTAAACGCCGTTGTAGACTGGCTGTAAACGCTGTTTTAGACTGGCTGTAAACGCCGTTGTAGACTGGCTGTAAACGGCCTTTGTAGACTGGCTGTAAATGCTGTTGTAGACTGGATCTAATTGCGATGTAGACTGGATGTAAATGCTGTTGTAGACTGGCTGTAAACACCAACATAGACTTGTTGTAAACGCCGTTTTAGACTGGATGTAAATGTTGTTGTAGGCTGGCTGTAAGCGCTCTTGTAGACTGGCTGTAAACGCTGTTGTAGACTGGCTGTAAACGCCGTTGTAGACTTGCTGTAAACCCCATTGTTGACTGGCTGTAATCCCCGTTGTAGACTGGCTATTAACACTGATATAGACTTGTTGTAAACCCTGTTGTAGACTGGCTGTAAACGCTGTTGTAGACTTGTTGTAAACGCTGTTGTAGATTGGCTGTAAATGCCATTGTAGACTGGCTGTAAACGCCATTGTAGCCTGGCTGTAAACGCCTTTGTAGACTGGCTGTAAACGCCATTGTAGCCTGGCTGTAAAGGCCTTTTTAGACTGGCTGTAAAAGCCGTTGTAGACTGGCTGTAAACGCCTTTGTAGACTGGCTGTAAACGCCTTTGTAGACTGGCTGTAGATGCCTTTGTAGCCTGGCTGTAAAGGCCTTTGTAGCCTGGCTGTAAAGGCCTTTGTAGCCTGGCTGTAAAGGCCTTTGTAGCCTGGCTGTAAAGGCCTTTGTAGCCTGGCTGTAAAGGCCTTTGTAGCCTGGCTGTAAAGGCCTTTGTAGACTGGCTGTAAACGCAGTTGTAGACTGGCTGTAAACGCCATTGTAGCCTGGCTGTAAAGGCCTTTTTAGACTGGCTGTAAAAGCCGTTGTAGACTGGCTGTAAACGCCTTTGTAGACTGGCTGTAAACGCCTTTGTAGACTGGCTGTAGATGCCTTTGTAGCCTGGCTGTAAAGGCCTTTGTAGCCTGGCTGTAAAGGCCTTTGTAGCCTGGCTGTAAAGGCCTGGCTGTAAACGCCTTTGTAGCCTGGCTGTAAAGGCCTTTGTAGACTGGCTGTAAACGCAGTTGTAGACTGGCTGTAAATGCTGTTGTAGACTGGCTGTAAACGCTGTTTTAGACTGGCTGTAAATGCCGTTGTAGACTGGCTGTAAATGGCCTTTGTAGACTGGCTGTAAATGCTGTTGTAGACTGGATCTAATTGCGATGTAGACTGGATGTAAATGCTGTTGTAGACTGGCTGTAAACACCAACATAGACTTGTTGTAAATGCCGTTTTAGACTGGATGTAAACGTTGTTGTAGACTTGCTGTAAGCGCTGTTGTAGACTGGCTGTAAAGGCCTTTGTAGACTGGCTGTAAACGCCGTAGTAGACTGGCTGTAAATGCTGTTGTAGACTGGCCGCCGTTGTAGACTGGCTATTAACGCTGATATAGACTTGTTGTAAACCCCGTTGTAGACTGGCTGTAAATGCTGTTGTAGACTTGTTGTAAACGCTGTTGTAGATTGGCTGTAAACGCCATTGTAGACTGGCTGTAAACGCCATTTTCGCCTGGCTGTAAACGCCTTTGTAGACTGGCTGTAAACGCCATTGTAGCCTGGCTGTAAAGGCCTTTTTAGACTGGCTGTAAAAGCCGTCGTAGACTGGCTGTAAACGCCTTTGTAGACTGGCTGTAGACGCCTTTGTAGACTGGCTGTAAAGGCCTTTGTAGCCTGGCTGTAAAGGCCTTTGTAGACTGGCTGTAAACGCAGTTGTAGACTGGCTGTAAATGCTGTTGTAGACTGGCTGTAAACGCTGTTGTAGACCGGCTGTGAACGCCATTGTAGCCTGGCTGTAAACGCCATTGTAGACTGGCTGTAAACGCCATTGTAGCCTGGCTGTAAAGGCCGTTGTAGACTGGCTGTAAACGCCGTTGTAGACTGGCTGTAAACGCCGTTGTAGACTGGCTGTAAACGCCGTTGTAGACTGGCTGTAAACGGCCTTTGTAGACTGGCTGTAAATGCTGTTGTAGACTGGCTGTAAACGCTGATGTAGACTGGCTGTAAACCCCGTTGTAGACTGGCTGTAAACGCCGTTGTAGACTGGCTATAAACGCTGTTGTAGACTGGCTGTAAACGCCGTTGTAGACTGGCTGTAAACGCCGTTGTAGACTGGCTGTAAACCCCGTTGTAGACTGGCTGTAAACCCCGTTGTAGACTGGCTGTAAACGCTGATGTAGGCTGGCTGTAAACCCCGTTGTAGACTGGCTGTAAACGCCGTTGTAGACTGGCTGTAAATGCCTTTGTAGACTGGCTGTAAACGCCTTTGTAGACAGGCTTTAAATGCCATTGTAGCCTGGCTGTAAAGGCCTTTGTAGCCTGGCTGTAAACCCCGTTGTAGAATGGCTGTAAAAGCCTTTTGTAGACTGGATGTAAATGCTTTTGTAGACTGGATGTAAACGCCGTTGTAGACTGGCTGTAAACGCCGTTGTAGACTGGCTGTAAACCCCGTTGTAGAATGGCTGTAAAAGCCTTTTGTAGACTGGATGTAAATGCTTTTGTAGACTGGATGTAAACGCCGTGATAGACTGGCTGTAAACCCCGTTGTAGACTTGTTTTAAACGCCGTTGTAGACTTGTTGTAAATGCCGTTGTAGACTGGCTGTAAACGCCGTTGTAGACTGGCTGTAAACGCTGTTGTAGGCTGGCTGTAAAAGCTGTTGTAGACTCGCTGTAAACCCCGTTGTAGACTTGTTTTAAACGCCGTTGTAGACTTGTTGTAAACGCCTTTGTAGACCGGCTGTAAACGCCATTATAGCCTGGCTGTAAACGCCATTGTAGACTGGCTGTAAACGCCATTGTAGCCTGGCTGTAAAGGCCGTTGTAGACTGGCTGTAAACGCCGTTGTAGACTGGCTGTAAACGCTGTTGTAGACTGGCTGTAAACGCCGTTGTAGACTGGCTGTAAACGCCGTTGTAGACTGGCTGTAAACGGCCTTTGTAGACTGGCTGTAAATGCTGTTGTAGACTGGCTGTAAACGCTGATGTAGACTGGCTGTAAACCCCGTTGTAGACTGGCTGTAAACGCCGTTGTAGACTGGCTATAAACGCTGTTGTAGACTGGCTGTAAACACCGTTGTAGACTTGTTGTAAACGCCGTTGTAGACTGGCTGTAAACCCTGTTGTAGACTGGCTGTAAACCCCGTTGTAGACTGGCTGTAAACGCTGATGTAGGCTGGCTGTAAACCCCGTTGTAGACTGGCTGTAAACGCCGTTGTAGACTGGCTGTAAATGCCTTTGTAGACTGGCTGTAAACGCCGTTGTAGACAGGCTTTAAATGCCATTGTAGCCTGGCTGTAAAGGCCTTTGTAGCCTGGCTGTAAACGCCGTTGTAGACTGGCTGTAAACCCCGTTGTAGAATGGCTGTAAAAGCCTTTTGTAGACTGGATGTAAATGCTTTTGTAGACTGGATGTAAACGCCGTTGTAGACTGGCTGTAAACCCCGTTGTAGACTTGTTTTAAACGCCGTTGTAGACTTGTTGTAAATGCCGTTGTAGACTGGCTGTAAACGCCGTTGTAGACTGGCTGTAAACGCTGTTGTAGGCTGGCTGTAAAAGCTGTTGTAGACTCGCTGTAAACCCCGTTGTAGACTTGTTTTAAACGCCATTGTAGACTTGTTGTAAACGCCTTTGTAGACTGGCTGTAAAGGCCGTTGTAGACTTGCTGTAAACCCCGTTGTAGACTGGCTGTAAATGCCGTTGTAGACTGGCTGTAAATGCCTTTGTAGACAGGCTGTAAAAGCCTTTGTAGACTGGCTGTAAACGCCATTGTAGACTGGTTGTAAACGCCGTTGTAGACTGGCTGTAAACACCATTGTAGACTTGTTTTAAACGCCGTTGTAGACTTGTTGTAAATGCCGTTGTAGACTTGTTGTAAATGCCGTTGTAGACTTGTTGTAAATGCCGTTGTAGACTGGCTGTAAACGCTGTTGTAGACTGGCTGTAAACGGCCTTTGTAGACTGGCTGTAAATGCTGTTGTAGACTGGCTGTAAACGCTGATGTAGACTGGCTGTAAACCCCGTTGTAGACTGGCTGTAAACGCCGTTGTAGACTGGCTATAAACGCTGTTGTAGACTGGCTGTAAATGCTGTTGTAGACTGGCTGTAAAGGCCTTTGTAGACTGGCTGTAAACCCCGTTGTAGACTGGCTGTAAACCCCGTTGTAGACTGGCTGTAAACGCTGATGTAGGCTGGCTGTAAACCCCGTTGTAGACTGGCTGTAAACGCCATTGTAGACTGGCTGTAAATGCCTTTGTAGACTGGCTGTAGACGCCTTTGTAGACTGGCTGTAAATGCCTTTGTAGACTGGCTGTAAACGCCTTTGTAGACAGGCTGTAGACGCCTTTGTAGACTGGCTGTAAATGCCTTTGTAGACTGGCTGTAAACGCCTTTGTAGACAGGCTTTAAATGCCATTGTAGCCTGGCTGTAAAGGCCTTTGTAGCCTGGCTGTAAATGCCGTTGTAGACTGGCTGTAAACCCCGTTGTAGAATGGCTGTAAAAGCCTTTGTAGACTGGCTGTAAATGCTTTTGTAGACTTCATGTAAACGCCGTTGTAGACTGGCTGTAAACGCTGTTTTAGACTGGCTGTAAACGCCGTTGTAGACTGGCTGTAAACGGCCTTTGTAGACTGGCTGTAAATGCTGTTGTAGACTGGATCTAATTGCGATGTAGACTGGATGTAAATGCTGTTGTAGACTGGCTGTAAACACCAACATAGACTTGTTGTAAACGCTGTTTTAGACTGGATGTAAATGTTGTTGTAGACTTGCTGTAAGCGCTGTTGTAGACTGGCTGTAAACGCTGTTGTAGACTGGCTGTAAAGGCCGTTGTAGACTTGCTGTAAACCCCATTGTTGACTGGCTGTAATCCCCGTTGTAGACTGGCTATTAACGCTGATATAGATTTGTTGTAAACCCCGTTGTAGACTTGCTGTAAGCGCTGTTGTAGACTGGCTGTAAACGCTGTTGTAGATTGGCTGTAAATGCCATTGTAGACTGGCTGTAAACGCCATTGTAGCCTGGCTGTAAACGCCTTTGTAGACTGGCTGTAAACGCCATTGTAGCCCGGCTGTAAACCCCGTTGTAGAATGGCTGTAAAAGCCGTTGTAGACTGGCTGTAAACGCCTTTGTAGACTGGCTGTAAACGCCTTTGTAGACTGGCTGTAGATGCTTTTGTAGCCTGGCTGTAAAGGCCTTTGTAGCCTGGCTGTAAAGGCCTTTGTAGCCTGGCTGTAAAGGCCTTTGTAGCCTGGGTGTAAAGGCCTTTGTAGACTGGCTGTAAAGGCCTTTGTAGACTGGCTGTAAACGCAGTTGTAGACTGGCTGTAAATGCTGTTGTAGACTGGCTGTAAACGCTGTTTTAGACTGGCTGTAAACGCCGTTGTAGACTGGCTGTAAACGGCCTTTGTAGACTGGCTGTAAATGCTGTTGTAGACTGGATCTAATTGCGATGTAGACTGGATGTAAATGCTGTTGTAGACTGTAAACACCAACATAGACTTGTTGTAAATGCCGTTTTAGACTGGATGTAAACGTTGTTGTAGACTTGCTGTAAGCGCTGTTGTAGACTTGTTGTAAACGTCGTTGTAGACTTGTTGTAAACGCCGTTGTAGACTGGCTGTAAATGCTGTTGTAGACTGGCTGTAAACGCCGTTGTAGACTGGCTATTAACGCTGATATAGACTTGTTGTAAACCCCGTTGTAGACTGGCTGTAAACGCTGTTGTAGACTTGTTGTAAACGCTGTTGTAGATTGGCTGTAAACGCCATTGTAGCCTGGCTGTAAAGGCCTTTTTAGACTGGCTGTAAAAGCCGTCGTAGACTGGCTGTAAACGCCTTTGTAGACTGGCTGTAGACGCCTTTGTAGACTGGCTGTAAATGCCTTTGTAGACTGGCTGTAAACGCCTTTGTAGACAGGCTTTAAATGCCATTGTAGCCTGGCTGTAAAGGCCTTTGTAGCCTGGCTGTAAATGCCGTTGTAGACTGGCTGTAAACCCCGTTGTAGAATGGCTGTAAAAGCCTTTGTAGACTGGCTGTAAATGCTTTTGTAGACTTCATGTAAACGCCGTTGTAGACTGGCTGTAAACGCTGTTTTAGACTGGCTGTAAACGCCGTTGTAGACTGGCTGTAAACGGCCTTTGTAGACTGGCTGTAAATGCTGTTGTAGACTGGATCTAATTGCGATGTAGACTGGATGTAAATGCTGTTGTAGACTGGCTGTAAACACCAACATAGACTTGTTGTAAACGCCGTTTTAGACTGGATGTAAATGTTGTTGTAGGCTGGCTGTAAGCGCTGTTGTAGACTGGCTGTAAACGCTGTTGTAGACTGGCTGTAAACGCCGTTGTAGACTTGCTGTAAACCCCATTGTTGACTGGCTGTAATCCCCGTTGTAGACTGGCTATTAACACTGATATAGACTTGTTGTAAACCCTGTTGTAGACTGGCTGTAAACGCTGTTGTAGACTTGTTGTAAACGCTGTTGTAGATTGGCTGTAAATGCCATTGTAGACTGGCTGTAAACGCCATTGTAGCCTGGCTGTAAACGCCTTTGTAGACTGGCTGTAAACGCCATTGTAGCCTGGCTGTAAAGGCCTTTTTAGACTGGCTGTAAAAGCCGTTGTAGACTGGCTGTAAACGCCTTTGTAGACTGGCTGTAAACGCCTTTGTAGACTGGCTGTAGATGCCTTTGTAGCCTGGCTGTAAAGGCCTTTGTAGCCTGGCTGTAAAGGCCTTTGTAGCCTGGCTGTAAAGGCCTTTGTAGCCTGGCTGTAAAGGCCTTTGTAGCCTGGCTGTAAAGGCCTTTGTAGCCTGGCTGTAAAGGCCTTTGTAGACTGGCTGTAAACGCAGTTGTAGACTGGCTGTAAATGCTGTTGTAGACTGGCTGTAAACGCTGTTTTAGACTGGCTGTAAATGCCGTTGTAGACTGGCTGTAAATGGCCTTTGTAGACTGGCTGTAAATGCTGTTGTAGACTGGATCTAATTGCGATGTAGACTGGATGTAAATGCTGTTGTAGACTGGCTGTAAACACCAACATAGACTTGTTGTAAATGCCGTTTTAGACTGGATGTAAACGTTGTTGTAGACTTGCTGTAAGCGCTGTTGTAGACTTGTTGTAAACGTCGTTGTAGACTTGTTGTAAACGCCGTTGTAGACTGGCTGTAAATGCTGTTGTAGACTGGCTGTAAACGCCGTTGTAGACTGGCTATTAACGCTGATATAGACTTGTTGTAAACCCCGTTGTAGACTGGCTGTAAATGCTGTTGTAGACTTGTTGTAAACGCTGTTGTAGATTGGCTGTAAACGCCATTGTAGACTGGCTGTAAACGCCATTTTCGCCTGGCTGTAAACGCCTTTGTAGACTGGCTGTAAACGCCATTGTAGCCTGGCTGTAAAGGCCTTTTTAGACTGGCTGTAAAAGCCGTCGTAGACTGGCTGTAAACGCCTTTGTAGACTGGCTGTAGACGCCTTTGTAGACTGGCTGTAAAGGCCTTTGTAGCCTGGCTGTAAAGGCCTTTGTAGACTGGCTGTAAACGCAGTTGTAGACTGGCTGTAAATGCTGTTGTAGACTGGCTGTAAACGCAGTTGTAGACTGGCTGTAAACGCTGTTGTAGACTGGCTGTAAACGCAGTTGTAGACTGGCTGTAAACGCTGTTGTAGACTGGCTGTAAACGCTGTTGTAGACTGGCTGTAAACGCTGTTGTAGACTGGCTGTAAACGCTGTTGTAGACTGGCTGTAAACGCAGTTGTAGACTGGCTGTAAATGCTGTTGTAGACTGGCTGTAAACGCAGTTGTAGACTGGCTGTAAACGCTGTTGTAGACTGGCTGTAAACGCTGTTGTAGACTGGCTGTAAACGCTGTTGTAGACTGGCTGTAAACGCCGTTGTAGACTGGCTTTAAACCTCGTTGTAGACTTGTTGTAAACGCCGTTGTAGGCTGGCTGTAAACGCTGTTGTAGACTGGCTGTAAACGCTGTTGTAGACTGGCTGTAAACGCTGTTGTAGACTGGCTGTAAACGCTGTTGTAGACTGGCTCTAACCGCCGTTTTGGAGTTTTAACAGTTATTACTGGAGAATAATAGCTGAGGCACTGTTCCTCTTTGTTTAGGAAGCATGAGACTGGAAGTTCTACCACAGGAGAGAACAACGCTCCTGAAACTAAAAACACATGTCACCAATCAAACTGTTTTCAAGTGAACAGGAGTTTCTAATGGGTTTACTAGAGACAGTAATGAGAGTGAGATCTTTAATTCATGGCAGGCAGCTCACCACAAACAGAGGGAGCTGTTCTTTAAACTGCTCTGCTATTAAAGCTGAAAAATGAAGCTGCTTTTCTACAGACGACTCACAGGAATGAGGAGGCTTTTTTAGCAGCGTGTGATTGGTTCTCACATCTACCAATCATTTATCAAACCTTTAATAGACGCTAAGCTAACGGGCTAAAGTCAGAGAATAAAGAGAGATCTGGTATTCACATCACACTCAGAAATCACAAACAGCCACACTGACTGCCACAAATATGTGCATGCCTTGACTCCAGCGGTTAGAAACATGCTCTCCTTATGTAGCTCCATCCTCTCGATGAGTTTCTACATCTGCCAGCTGCTGTAAGGGCCGAGCGAGAGAGAGAGATAGAGAGAGAGAAAGGGGGAGAGAGGGAGAGAGAGAGCTTGTTTCTGATGAGTCCAGGCCTGTCTGATTCAGAGCAGAGTCGTTTTAAAGCTGTTGTCTGTTAATCAAAGATTAACTGTGTTTAGTCCTAAAATGAAGACCAGCTAAAATCAATATTTACTCAGATCACATCATGACACTGCAAACATCTGTCTTTATTTCTGCTCAGAATGTCTGAATAGACTTGTTTCAGATAAATTTACCTGACATGTGTAAATAAACATCTGATTTTAGGATATTTACTCAAATAAGGCCTGCATAGTTCTAGTGCTGCAGAAGATAAAAACTGTGATTACATTTAAACAGACAGCATTCTGTTAAAAAAAAACAACAAAAAAACCTGTTTATTCTGTTATTGAACTGTTCTAAAATTATAAACCTAAAGGCCTTTCTGCAGCTGTTTTTGTAAACCTTTTAGGAACTGAATGCTAAAGTCACTGCAGCTTTTCAAGCAGTTATTTAATTGCACATTGTGATTTCAGTTACAATTCCATTATTTGTGCAGAACTGCTAAAAGTACCTAAAGTAATATTCCCATGTTGAGTTTCTGAAACAAGCTCTGCTAATGTAGTCATAGATCTGATCTGAAGACAGCCATGTCTGTGCTCGGAGCATTTACAGTTTTATTTGATCTAATTACAGTAAATATTACAAGCCTAATGTAATGTTTTTATATTTTGAAATAAGATTTTTATCTGTACTTTTTAAATAAATGTAGCTCTCAACATGTGAAGTAAAATGTTTTTAACTAGACATGATGAGACGCTTGATAATATTTGAGTTTTTGCAGTCCTTATTCTGTCTCCAGCCTCTGTTCTGATGCTTTCAGGGATCGTAGACCACTGTGGCTGATAGATTTAGTAAATTTACCTCCATAGACCACTGTGGCTGATAGATTTAGTAAATTTACCTCCATAGACCACTGTGACTGATAGATTTAGGTAAATTTACCTCCATAGACCACTGTGGCTGATAGATTTAGGTAAATTTACCTCCATAGACCACTGTGGCTGATAGATTTAGGTAAATTTACCTCCATAGACCACTGTGGCTGATAGATTTAGTAAATTTACCTCCATAGACCACTGTGGCTGATAGATTTAGGTAAATTTACCTCCATAGACCACTGTGGCTGATAGATTTAGGTAAATTTACCTCCATAGACCACTGTGGCTGATAGATTTAGGTAAATTTACCTCCATAGACCACTGTGGCTGATAGATTTAGGTAAATTTACCTCCATAGACCACTGTGGCTGATAGATTTAGTAAATTTACCTCCATAGACCACTGTGGCTGATAGATTTAGTAAATTTACCTCCATAGACCACTGTGGCTGATAGATTTAGGTAAATTTACCTCCATAGACCACTGTGGCTGATAGATTTAGTAAATTTACCTCCATAGACCACTGTGGCTGATAGATTTAGGTAAATTTACCTCCATAGACCACTGTGGCTGATAGATTTAGGTAAATTTACCTCCATAGACCACTGTGGCTGATAGATTTAGTAAATTTACCTCCATAGACCACTGTGGCTGATAGATTTAGTAAATTTACCTCCATAGACCACTGTGGCTGATAGATTTAGTAAATTTACCTCCATAGACCACTGTGGCTGATAGATTTAGTAAATTTACCTCCATAGACCACTGTGGCTGATAGATTTAGTAAATTTACCTCCATAGACCACTGTGGCTGATAGATTTAGTAAATTTACCTCCATAGACCACTGTGGCTGATAGATTTAGGTAAATTTACCTCCATAGACCACTGTGGCTGATAGATTTAGGTAAATTTACCTAAATCTATGATCATCTGAGATGAACTGCTCTTTGGTTTTAGATTGGAGCGTTAGAGGGGCGGGGTCCTTCTGGTGACATCATGAGTTCACATATTGGCCCCACCCACATTAAACCCAGCCAGGAAAGAGAAAAAAAACTTTCTTACAGTCTAAGTCCAGAATCCAGTCCCATGTAGACCTCAGATTAGAAACCAGATTCACACATTTCTAGCGTGTTCAGACACAAACTTTGGATTTGACTTTACAGGAGCTTTAATGTTAAAATCTTCATCTCTGTGCTGAGTATGGCTACTCATTGATTCAGCTGAATAGTTACTGTATACACAAGTGTAACCTTTAACAGCCCCATCATAACTTTGATCACCTTTTTTCTAGTCTAAAATATTGTTAAATACAGTAGCCATTGAGCAGAGATTCTATTTTTGACTAAATGTTAACGGTTTGAAAATGTAAAGTCATGATCTGGCTCATGGAACCACGCTGTGGACTGTTTATCCATGCAGGGAGCTGAAACGTTTGGTTCTGGAGATGCACGTGGCCTCAGCAGCAACTTTGTTCAACTTGTTTCTACTTGAGCCCGCTTTGGTGGATTTTAGCCAGGAAGCTAGCGCTGATATTGGGGTGCAGTGATATCTGTGGGTGGGCGTGGCTAGAGCTAGAGTGCTTAATAAATGTTTTAGCCCACCCTAACCCTAACCAGAGTCAGGTTTCTGCCACAGCATTGGTAATTACCCAAATCATATTTATGTTTCTGCAATGGTTAATACACCAATATGTAGAAGCTCTTTAACCCAAATGATATTTTTAATGCTAAAATAGAATTATTGTTAATGATGAATTTTCAAATTTACTGATTTACAAAACTACTGAAAAATAGTAAAGCACATCCTGATTAACCCTCTGGTTCTCCTTGCACACTAGTGCGCTTTTGAATTTTGTTTTTTCTATTTATTTATTTTTTTAATTTTCATGCATATTGTTGACAACTAATGTCAGGGTTGTTTTTTGGGGGTGTTTTGGAAAAAAAAAAGTTGTCACATTGTAAACAATAGTTATGCAACAGCCACCCCATTGTTCTCCTTGGCACAACAGTGTGCACACTGAAACCCATTCAACTTTCTGTTTTTGATCCTGCTCCAATACAACATGAAGACCATGCATCGTCTTCTCTTTCCGCTTCATTTGAAGCCTGTGACTGCAAAGTTTTTAGATTTCTCATTTCTTTTTTCATTTCTCAAATCTTACAGCAGGAGCAGTTTTCTGCCTCTACCACTATGTGTAGCCATTGCAGACTTTTCCCACCACTCTCCCTGAGCTAAGTCTTAGACAGTAGGTTTGCATTGGCATGAAAGTCAGTGTGTCTGTGAATGGAAGCAATATGTCTTTACGTGTGTGTGTGTGTGTGGGTGTGTGTGTGTGTGTGTGTGTGTGTGGGTGTGTGCACGTGCACCTGTCTAACAGCGTGCACACTGCTGCGTGATCACATATGTGGCACTGATGAATAAAGACGCAGGCAGCTTTGAAGAAGCACCTACTCTACATCTTCAGTTTCATGTTTTATTTTTTTCTGCCAACATTTAAAGCACGTTGACACTTTATATTATGAAATATGTCAAATTAATGAAAACACAGCTTTGAAACTTACTGAAACTTGCAGGTAAGATCACACACCTGCAGGTGCAGCACAGTGCACACATCACTGCATCAGGGTAGCTCCTCATTTCACTTTGAGATAGAGATGGAGAGATATGACATGCAGAGAGCCCTCACTGTGATTATGGAATCTGATCTGGAGCCCATGGAATCGGACCCGGTGTCCACAGACTCGGACACGGGGTGGGGTGAGTCCTTCAGGATGCCCAGGATTTTCCTGTGGCAGCGGGACCTGAACAGCTCCTTTAAGGAGAGGAGAGCACAGCCTGTGCTTTTCTGTGTTGATGACCCTCTGGAGAGCTGTCTTCTCCTGGGCAGTGCAGCTGGAGAACCACACTGGGATCCAGTATGCCAGCACACTTTCAGTGGAGCATCTGTAAAAGGACTCCAGCAGCTCCTTGGCCAGGGCGTTGCTCTTCAGAACCCTCAGGAATCTGTGCCTTTTTGATCAGCGCTGTGGTGTTGGTTTTCCAGGTCAGGTCATCATTCAGGGGCAGGCCCAGGAACTTGAAGTCCAAGACCCTCTCCACACAGTCCCTGTTATTGTGTATGGGCTGAAGGTCAGATCTGTTTCTCCTGAAGTCCACTATGATTTCTTTAGTCTTAGTTGTATTGAGGACCAGGACCAGGTTGTTGATGCTGCACCATGACAGTTTTTTGACCTCATCCCTGTACACAGATTCATCTCCCCCTGAGATGAGCCCGACCACTGCCGTGTCGTCTGCGTACTTCACGATGGAGTTGCCTGGGTGGGTGGGGGTGCAGTCATGTGTGTAGAGAGTGTGGAGCAGGGGGCTCAGTACACATCCTGAGTGCTGTGGAGGGGTGGGGCCCTACTCTGACTCTCTGTGGTCAGGAGCACTACCAAAGAGTTTGCACATCCTGCCACCCCTGATCCCTTGTTGACAAAGCACAAGGACTCTCCTCTTTAGCTTCTGCTTAAAGATATAATCCTCCAGCCATTAGCATCTAGACTGCATGATCACCACTTAAACCACACTGTTATGTTACTATGCATTATTTTGTTAGCTATGAATCAGTGCAGACTTTTAGCAGCTCATCCAGCCTGACTCTCAGTCCTGGTTCTGACTCTGGTTTAGGGTGAAGCCTTCAGGTAGTCCTGGAGTTCGTTACAAAGCTCGCCAATAAAAGCTGCTCCAGATCCTGTTATTTCTGCCTGGGTTATGAGGTTATGAATGTTTCTGTGTTGTGTGAATATTTTTAAAGGAGGAAGTGACGTGCTGTGACTCACAGCTGAACAGAAAGGAGGCTGCTGACTCACTAGTGAAGATCTCTGCTGCTTAAAGCTCCTGATTAGTGGAGTGACAGTGGTTGAATGTAGTCGGAAGAAGATGTTACTAATGAGCCACACAGAGAAGGTGCTCAGCCTCTGGTGCTGAGATTTCTCCTCTCCCTCCTACCTGACTCTATGCTCTGGGTTCCTCTCCATCTTTCACTGCTAAACTCCTCCCTCCCTCCCTCCCTCCCTCTCAGCAGCACAGTGAGCTGCATACAGAAGCCAGAGGAAGACGGCAGGGCTTCCCCTTTCACCCCACTGTTTTGCTGCTGTATTTCTGTCCTGACAGCTGCTCTCTGTGGCGCCTGTTCCACTCGCAGCTGTCTGTGGACCCGAAAATCCTCCCAATGCTAGGCTTCAGCCTCCATCACTCCCTCAGTGGGAGTTTTCATCCTGCCACACGAAGGAGTGGAGACTCAGATCACTTCATCTGTTCCATGTTGTGATTGGTTCTGTGTGAACCATGGAGAGTTTAACAGTCATTCATAATTCAGTCCCTGTGCTGGGGCGTCTATGCCTCAGTACCAGCATCTTAATTGTTTTAAACAGCATTTTAAGAAAGGAAGTAAAACAGTTTTATTCCCAGAAATGACTGACCTTCGATGTAGCATGGACATCTGAACTCATAAAACATGAAAGCAAGTGATGCACTAATCCTACTTTTGAACTCTGTTACTAATCCAGTTCCTGCTCTGTGGATATCTGCAAAAACCAGTCTGATCTGTTTTAAATAATACTAATAATCCTCATTCATCTGTTACTACAGTAATAATCCTCATTCATCTGTTACTACAGTAATAATCCTCATTCATCTGTTACTGCAGTAATAATCCTCATTCATCTGTTACTACGGTAATAATCCTCATTCAACTGTTACTACAGTAATAATCCTCATTCATCTGTTACTGCAGTAATAATCCTCATTCATCTGTTACTACAGTAATAATCCTCATTCATCTGTTACTGCAGTAATAATCCTCATTCATCTGTTACTGCAGTAATAATCCTCATTCATCTGTTACTGCAGTAATAATCCTCATTCATCTGTTACTGCAGTAATAATCCTCATTCAACTGTTACTACAGTAATAATCCTCATTCATCTGTTACTGCAGTAATAATCCTCATTCATCTGTTACTGCAGTAATAATCCTCATTCATCTGTTACTGCAGTAATAATCCTCATTCATCTGTTACTGCAGTAATAATCCTCATTCATCTGTTACTACAGTAATAATCCTCATTCATCTGTTACTGCAGTAATAATCCTCATTCATCTGTTACTGCAGTAATAATCCTCATTCATCTGTTACTGCAGTAATAATCCTCATTCATCTGTTACTGCAGTAATAATCCTCATTCATCTGTTACTACAGTAATAATCCTCATTCATCTGTTACTGCAGTAATAATCCTCATTCATCTGTTACTACAGTAATAATCCTCATTCATCTGTTACTACAGTAATAATCCTCATTCATCTGTTACTACAGTAATAATCCTCATTCATCTGTTACTGCAGTAATAATCCTCATTCATCTGTTACTGCAGTAATAATCCTCATTCATCTGTTACTGCAGTAATAATCCTCATTCATCTGTTACTGCAGTAATAATCCTCATTCATCTGTTACTACAGTAATAATCCTCATTCATCTGTTACTGCAGTAATAATCCTCATTCATCTGTTACTACAGTAATAATCCTCATTCATCTGTTACTGCAGTAATAATCCTCATTCATCTGTTACTGCAGTAATAATCCTCATTCATCTGTTACTACGGTAATAATCCTCATTCAACTGTTACTGCAGTAATAATCCTCATTCATCTGTTACTGCAGTAATAATCCTCATTCATCTCTGTTACTACAGTAATAATCCTCATTCATCTGTTACTACAGTAATAATCCTCATTCATCTGTTACTGCAGTAATAATCCTCATTCATCTGTTACTACAGTAATAATCCTCATTCATCTGTTACTGCAGTAATAATCCTCATTCATCTGTTACTGCAGTAATAATCCTCATTCATCTGTTACTGCAGTAATAATCCTCATTCATCTGTTACTGCAGTAATAATCCTCATTCATCTGTTACTACAGTAATAATCCTCATTCATCTGTTACTGCAGTAATAATCCTCATTCATCTGTTACTACAGTAATAATCCTCATTCATCTGTTACTACAGTAATAATCCTCATTCATCTGTTACTACAGTAATAATCCTCATTCATCTGTTACTGCAGTAATAATCCTCATTCATCTGTTACTGCAGTAATAATCCTCATTCATCTGTTACTGCAGTAATAATCCTCATTCATCTGTTACTGCAGTAATAATCCTCATTCATCTGTTACTACAGTAATAATCCTCATTCATCTGTTACTGCAGTAATAATCCTCATTCATCTGTTACTACAGTAATAATCCTCATTCATCTGTTACTACAGTAATAATCCTCATTCATCTGTTACTGCAGTAATAATCCTCATTCATCTGTTACTGCAGTAATAATCCTCATTCATCTGTTACTACAGTAATAATCCTCCTCTGGTTGGCCCTGCTAACAGCAAGCAGCTACCTGGTTGTGTGGAAAAGTGAAAATGTGGACAACCACTCCAGCTCCATTCATGTTTTACACATTTGTGGAAACTCTGGCTGCTAACGACATCACAACCACCGGTAGCTTCTGTAGCTTCTGGTGATATTTTCAGCAGAGAACCACACATCCACCCTCAACGTTTATGCTGTAAGCTTCCAGAAGTTACTAGAGGAGCGTGTCAGTGACTAGAGGAGCGTGTCAGTGACTAGAGGAGCGTGTCAGTGACTAGAGGAGCGTGTCAGTGACTAGAGGAGCGTGTCAGTGACTAGAGGAGTTTCTCAGTGACCAGAGGAGCGTGTCAGTGGCTAGAGGAGCGTGTCAGTGACTAGAGGAGCGTGTCAGTGACTAGAGGAGCATGTCAGTGACTAGAGGAGCGTGTCAGTGACTAGAGGAGTTTCTCAGTGACTAGAGGAGCATGTCAGTGACCAGAGGAGTTTCTCAGTGACCAGAGGAGCGTGTCAGTGACTAGAGGAGTTTCTCAGTGACCAGAGGAGCGTGTCAGTGACTAGAGGAGCGTGTCAGTGACTAGAGGAGCATGTCAGTGACTAGAGGAGCGACTCAGTGACTAGAGGAGCGTGTCAGTGACTAGAGGAGCGTCTCAGTGACTAGAGGAGCGTGTCAGTGGCTAGAGGAGCGTCTCAGTGACTAGAGGAGCGTGTCAGTGACTAGAGGAGCAACTCAGTGACTAGAGGAGCGTGTCGGTGACTAGAGGAGTGTCTCAGTGACTAGAGGAGCGTGTCGGTGACTAGAGGAGCGTGTCGGTGACTAGAGGAGCGTGTCGGTGACTAGAGGAGCGTGTCGGTGACTAGAGGAGCGTGTCAGTGACTAGAGGAGCGTGTCGGTGACTAGAGGAGCGTGTCGGTGACTAGAGGAGCGTGTCAGTGACTAGAGGAGCGTGTCAGTGGCTAGAGGAGCGTGTCAGTGACTAGAGGAGCGTGTCGGTGACTAGAGGAGCGTCTCAGTGACTAGAGGAGCGTGTAGGTGACTAGAGGAGCGTGTCAGTGACTAGAGGAGCGTGTCGGTGACTAGAGGAGCATGTCGGTGACTAGAGGAGCGTCTCGGTGACTAGAGGAGCGTGTAGGTGACTAGAGGAGCGTGTCGGTGACTAGAGGAGCGTGTCCGTGACTAGAGGAGCGTGTCGGTGACTAGAGGAGCGTGTCAGTGACTAGAGGAGCGTGTCGGTGACTAGAGGAGCGTGTAGGTGACTAGAGGAGCGTGTCGGTGACTAGAGGAGCGTGTCAGTGACTAGAGGAGCGTGTCGGTGACTAGAGGAGCGTGTCAGTGACTAGAGGAGCGTCTCAGTGACTAGAGGAGCGTGTAGGTGACTAGAGGAGCGTGTCGGTGACTAGAGGAGCGTGTCGGTGACTAGAGGAGCGTGTAGGTGACTAGAGGAGCGTGTCGGTGACTAGAGGAGCGTGTCGGTGACTAGAGGAGCGTGTCGGTGACTAGAGGAGCGTGTCGGTGACTAGAGGAGCGTGTAGGTGACTAGAGGAGCGTGTCGGTGACTAGAGGAGCGTGTCAGTGACTAGAGGAGCGTGTCAGTGACTAGAGGAGTGGTCAGTGACTAGAGGAGCGTGTCAGTGACTAGAGGAGCATGTCAGTGACTAGAGGAGCGTGTCGGTGACTAGAGGAGCGTGTCAGTGACTAGAGGAGCGTGTCAGTGACTAGAGGAGTTTCTCAGTGACTAGAGGAGCACGTCAGTGACCAGAGGAGTTTCTCAGTGACCAGAGGAGCGTGTCAGTGACTAGAGGAGTTTCTCAGTGACCAGAGGAGCGTGTCAGTGACTAGAGGAGCGTGTCAGTGACTAGAGGAGCATGTCAGTGACTAGAGGAGCGACTCAGTGACTAGAGGAGCGTGTCAGTGACTAGAGGAGCGTCTCAGTGACTAGAGGAACGTGTCAGTGGCTAGAGGAGCGTCTCAGTGACTAGAGGAGCGTGTCAGTGACTAGAGGAGCAACTCAGTGACTAGAGGAGCGTGTCGGTGACTAGAGGAGCGTGTCGGTGACTAGAGGAGCGTGTCAGTGACTAGAGGAGCGTCTCAGTGACTAGAGGAGCGTGTCAGTGACTAGAGGAGCGTCTCAGTGACTAGAGGAGCGTCTCAGTGACTAGAGGAGCGTGTCAGTGACCAGAGGAGTGGTCAGTGACTAGAGGAGCGTGTCAGTGAATAGAGGAGCGTGTCAGTGAGCAGAGGAGCGTGTCAGTGACTAGAGGAGCGTGTCAGTGACTAGAGGAGCTTGTCGGTGACTAGAGGAGCGTGTCGGTGACTAGAGGAGCGTGTCAGTGACTAGAGGAGCGTGTCGGTGACTAGAGGAGCGTGTCGGTGACTAGAGGAGCATGTCGGTGACTAGAGGAGCGTGTCAGTGACTAGAGGAGCGTGTCAGTGACCAGAGGAGCGTCTCGGTGACCAGAGGAGCGTGTCGGTGACTAGAGGAGCGTGTCGGTGACTAGAGGAGCGTGTAGGTGACTAGAGGAGCGTGTCAGTGACTAGAGGAGCGTGTCAGTGACTAGAGGAGCGTGTCAGTGACCAGAGGAGCGTCTCATTGACTAGAGGAGCGTGCCAGTGACTAGAGGAGCGTGTCAGTGAGCAGAGGAGCATGTCAGTGACTAGAGGAGCGTGTCAGTGAGCAGAGGAGCGTGTCAGTGAGCAGAGGAGCGTGTCAGTGACTAGAGGAGCGTGTCGGTGACTAGAGGAGCGTGTCAGTGACTAGAGGAGCGTGTCGGTGACTAGAGGAGCGTGTAGGTGACTAGAGGAGCGTGTCAGTGAGCAGAAGAGCGTGTCAGTGAGCAGAGGAGCGTGTCAGTGACTAGAGGAGCGTGTCGGTGACTAGAGGAGCGTGTCAGTGACTAGAGGAGCGTGTCGGTGACTAGAGGAGCGCGTCAGTGACTAGAGGAGCGCGTCAGTGACTAGAGGAGCGCGTCAGTGACTAGAGGAGCGCGTCAGTGACTAGAGGAGCGTGTTGGTGACTAGAGGAGCGTGTAGGTGACTAGAGGAGCGTGTCAGTGACTAGAGGAGCGTGTCGTTGACTAGAGGAGCGTGTCAGTGACTAGAGGAGCGTGTCAGTGACTAGAGGAGCGTGTCAGTGAGCAGAGGAGCGTGTCAGTGACCAGAGGAGCGTGTCAGTGACCAGAGGAGCGTCTCAGTGACTAGAGGAGCGTGTCGGTGACTAGAGGAGCGTGTAGGTGACTAGAGGAGCGTGTTCGGTGACTAGAGGAGCGTGTCAGTGACTAGAGGAGCGTGTCGGTGACTAGAGGAGTTTCTCAGTGACCAGAGGAGCGTGTCAGTGAGCAGAGGAGCGTGTCAGTGACTAGAGGAGCGTGTCAGTGACTAGAGGAGCGTGTCAGTGACTAGAGGAGCGTGTCAGTGAGCAGAGGAGCGTGTCAGTGACCAGAGGAGCGTGTCAGTGACCAGAGGAGCGTGTCAGTGACTAGAGGAGCGTGTCGGTGACTAGAGGAGCGTGTCGGTGACTAGAGGAGCGTGTCAGTGACTAGAGGAGTGGTCAGTGACTAGAGGAGCGTGTCGGTGACTAGAGGAGTTTCTCAGTGACCAGAGGAGCGTGTCAGTGAGCAGAGGAGCGTGTCAGTGACTAGAGGAGCGTGTCAGTGACTAGAGGAGCGTGTCAGTGAGCAGAGGAGCGTGTCGGTGACTAGAGGAGCGTGTCAGTGAGCAGAGGAGCATGTCAGTGACTAGAGGAGCATGTCAGTGACTAGAGGAGCGTGTCAGTGACTAGAGGAGCGTGTCAGTGACTAGAGGAGCGTGTCAGTGATTAGAGGAGCGTGTCAGTGACTAGAGGAGCGTGTCAGTGACTAGAGGAGCGTGTCAGTGACTAGAGGAGCGTGTCAGTGACTAGAGGAGCGTGTCAGTGACTAGAGGAGCGTGTCAGTGACTAGAGGAGCGTGTCAGTGAGCAGAGGAGCGTGTCAGTGACTAGAGGAGCGTGTCAGTGAGCAGAGGAGCGTGTCAGTGAGCAGAGGAGCGTGTCGGTGACTAGAGGAGCGTGTCGGTGACTAGAGGAGCGTGTAGGTGACTAGAGGAGCGTGTCAGTGACTAGAGGAGCGTGTCAGTGACTAGAGGAGCGTGTCAGTGACCAGAGGAGCGTCTCGGTGACTAGAGGAGCGTGTCGGTGACTAGAGGAGCGTGTAGGTGACTAGAGGAGCGTGTTCGGTGACTAGAGGAGCGTGTCGGTGACTAGAGGAGCGTGTCGGTGACTAGAGGAGCGTGTCGGTGACTAGAGGAGCGTGTCAGTGACTAGAGGAGCGTGTCAGTGAGCAGAGGAGCATGTCAGTGACTAGAGGAGCATGTCAGTGACTAGAGGAGCGTGTCAGTGACTAGAGGAGCGTGTCAGTGACTAGAGGAGCGTCTCAGTGATTAGAGGAGCGTGTCAGTGACTAGAGGAGCGTGTCAGTGACTAGAGGAGCGTGTCAGTGACTAGAGGAGCGTGTCGGTGACTAGAGGAGCGTGTCAGTGACTAGAGGAGCGTGTCAGTGACTAGAGGAGCGTGTCAGTGAGTAGAGGAGCGTGTCAGTGACTAGAGGAGCGTGTCAGTGACTAGAGGAGCGTGTCAGTGAGCAGAGGAGCGTGTCGGTGACTAGAGGAGCGTGTCAGTGACTAGAGGAGCGTGTCGGTGACTAGAGGAGCGTGTCAGTGACTAGAGGAGCGTGTCAGTGACTAGAGGAGCGTGTCAGTGACTAGAGGAGCGTGTCAGTGACTAGAGGAGCGTGTCGGTGACTAGAGGAGCGTGTCGGTGACTAGAGGAGCGTGTCGGTGACTAGAGGAGCGTGTCAGTGACTAGAGGAGCGTGTCAGTGACTAGAGGAGCGTGTCAGTGACTAGAGGAGTGGTCAGTGACTAGAGGAGCGTGTCGGTGACTAGAGGAGCGTGTCGGTGACTAGAGGAGCGTGTCAGTGACTAGAGGAGCGTGTCAGTGACTAGAGGAGCGTGTCAGTGATTAGAGGAGCGTGTCGGTGACTAGAGGAGCGTGTCAGTGACTAGAGGAGCGTGTCGGTGACTAGAGGAGCGTGTCAGTGACTAGAGGAGCGTGTCAGTGACTAGAGGAGCGTGTCAGTGACTAGAGGAGCGTGTCAGTGATTAGAGGAGCGTGTCAGTGACTAGAGGAGCGTGTCGGTGACTAGAGGAGCGTGTCGGTGATTAGAGGAGCGTGTCGGTGACTAGAGGAGCGTGTCAGTGACTAGAGGAGCGTGTCAGTGACTAGAGGAGCGTGTCAGTGACTAGAGGAGCGTGTCAGTGACTAGAGGAGTGGTCAGTGACTGTGTGTCTGTAGAGCTGGGCCATTAGAGCAAACATCAGAATCATGATTAGTTACATTTTTCCACCCTAATCTCCTTTTGTCTGCTCTGAAAATAATGATTTAGTTTTAAATCAGTAAACTGAGAGGATCAGGCACAGATTAACTAGTTACATCAAATCAGCTGAAATGAAAATCTTTTCTGTAAAAAGTCAAATATTCCAACAACAGTAGAAAATAAGAATCTTGTTTTTCTTGCCAGCTATAAAATGATTTTTCTGCTGTTTGAATTAAAAAGGAGAATAACGTTGCTGCTGACACTGACCGTCAGCTCTGTTGGAGTTCCAGAGGACCGGATGAGAAGGACTACTTCTTCTTCTCCTGGGTCTCCAGCAGGCTTCAGGCCTTGCACCAGCTGGTTGCCTATCACCCGACTACACAGCCAGTAGTTTGTTTTTAAGGGCGGTACATTAGCAGAGAGAAGTACATGGGAAACTAAAATCACTGACACAGCAGGTTTACGTTGGTTTGAGGCTCTGAATGTTGGTTTTGATTGTTTTTCCATGAATTGCCCAGCTCTAGTTAATGTGAGATCAGCAGGTTAGCCATATTACATTCCTCGTGTTTTACTCAATGATTTTAAGTCTCTGTGTTCTTCTCTTTGTAACTGCAGCTGTAGTTTCAGGTTCATTTCTCTCCTGCTGAGGTATTTATTCACAATAAGAGCACAAATATAAGATCACAACTTTGGACTTTTATTGTGAAGGGCTTTCCTGGAGTGGCTGTAGCAGAGTTGTACACAGAGCAACCTTTACAGCCGTTTCTCTGAATCATCAGATTAAAAAGATCCAGTCTTCAGTTAAAACACGCCTTTAAACTCTTTTTTAAACTGTTATGAGGTCAAACCGAGTTGATCCACTGCAGCTCACAGCTTGTGTTCAAGCTTTAGACAGGCTGATGGAGACACTCTCGCTGTATGTTGCTGTTATTACAGACAGGTTTGAAGTCGTTGCTGTGCATCACATCACAGACCAGGGGTGTTTGGTTTGTTCCCCTGCTGCTCTTTATGGAGGAGCTGGTGATGGGATTATACTGGTCTATACTGGTTTACCAGCAGCCACTACTGGAAACCCATCTTTTCTTTGTCAGTCACAGACTTAAACAAATGCCATGATGTTTTAATGACATAGAATGACAGTCAGATTGTGTGGTTCTGTGCTAGTATTAAATTGTGGCTCTATGGTGCACTGATAATCCTGATATGTCAGGAAAACTGTGGAAATCTGCTCAGTTTTGGAGCTTAAGCCATGCTACAGTAGCTGCTGTTGTCTGGTGGATCTTTAAACTCTCCTCCTTCTTTCTTTCCATGACCCGTGTCCTTTCTTTCTGACATTTCTCTACGATGTCGAAGTGAGGGAGGAAATTCTTCCACAAACACTGGAATAAAGAGCAAGGTCATCTGTCACATAAAGAGGATTTCTGGCTCTCATAAATGCCTCCTCTAATCCTCTGATGTCTTTCTTTGAAGTGAAAATGCTTCCTGACAGTCAAAGAGGAGCTCTGCTATGTCAGGATTTAGATCAGCATGCATTTCCTACGCTGCTGAAAGAGGACTGGAATAGAACCTGGACTTTCTTCATCATGAGGTTTTCTTTCATGGGAGAGTGAACAGATTCTGGTCTGAGTTGGAGCATCAGTGTGAATGTGCTCATCCCAAGCATGAAGGAATGTCTGAGTAAGCTTTAGAACAGAATAGTTTCCGTCTTACCCTGAACCGCAGATATCTATAGACAGAGTGTCATAAGTTTCAGGACTCTCAGTACATCGTCCTCTCTTCATGGCTATGTGCCTAGTCAGGGGAGCAACCCCCCCTCAGACCGTCGGTGAAGTGATGCATTTTTAGAGAACCGTGGACTCACAACAGTGAGAATCCTGTGGCACACGCTTTGTCTACGTTTCTCTTTTCTCCTAAAAAGGTTAAAGCAGAGGCGGGCAGAGAGAAGGATGGGGTCAGAGGCCGCCGGGCGTCTGTCTGTGTTATGGTCCAGCCTGTAATCCTCTCCTGTCAGGAGGACATGGGGGGAAGAGCAGAGAGAACGTCAGATGCAGTCAGAGATATAAAGCTGTACGGGCTGGATGTGATTCCTCTGTCTCTATAAAGACTGATCAATGTTCCAGGATGACCCCCCCCCTCCTCTAAGCTCAGTCTGGTTGAATAAAGGGTCAGACAAACACCGCTGTCCTGGTCTGACCTCGGTCTCTGTCTTAGCTTGTTGAGTGATGGCGACTTTAAAACTGCAGGCTGCGGCATCACTGAAGCTTCTAATGTTGGAATGAATAAAATGTAGACCCCCCAGCAGTGAAACGTGTACGACCCCCCAGCAGTGAAACGTGTACGACCCCCCAGCAGTGAAACGTGTACGATGCTGCTGATTCAGATATCAGTGCTGATATTTAATTGTTGCTGATTCAGATATCGGTGCTGATATTTAATTGTTGCTGATGCAGATATTTAATTGTTGCTGATTCAGATATCAGTGCTGATATTTAATTGTTGCTGATTCAGATATCGGTGCTGATATTTAATTGTTGCTGATGCAGATATTTAATTGTTGCTGATTCAGATATCGGTGCTGATATTTAATTGTTGCTGATGCAGATATTTAATTGTTGCTGATTCAGATATCGGTGCTGATATTTAATTGTTGCTGATGCAGATATTTAATTGTTGCTGATTCAGATATCGGTGCTGATATTTAATTGTTGCTGATTCAGATATCGGTGCTGATATTTAATTGTTGCTGATGCAGATATTTAATTGTTGCTGATTCAGATATCAGTGCTGATATTTAATTGTTGCTGATTCAGATATCGGTGCTGATATTTAATTGTTGCTGATGCAGATATTTAATTGTTGCTGATTCAGATATCGGTGCTGATATTTAATTGTTGCTGATTCAGATATCAGTGCTGATATTTAATTGTTGCTGATTCAGATATCGGTGCTGATATTTAATTGTTCATATTTTGAACCCGCTCATTTTCACAGCCTTATAAACTGAAGAAGAGAGCCTGAACGACTCACAACAGAGAAACAGACACAGAGGGGCCGTGACGTCTCCCTCAGAGTCACTGCACTGTCAGTAATGACTCAAACTCCCAAAAGGACTTTGTTTGTAAAAATGTGAAGACTGTTTTTTACAGAATGATTATTTTTTGTCTTTAGTCCCAAAGAGATGAGAGAACAAGTTTGTAGTTAGTAATTAATGTTTATGCTGTTTAACACATGAAAATCTTTGAGTTTAATTTCTGATCAGGATTTTCTTTTGCACTATTTTTTTGGTTTAAATTGCAGTGACATTGCTGCAGCACATATTCTTAAAGCCCAGGATATAATAAAGGATAAAACCCAAATCCTTGACTGGAGCGAGTGTGCCTGTAGATTGCCCTGGTGGCCTCTCCCCCTGTTTACGCATCACTCTTCAAGAGCACCTGGCTTAATCTGGAGTTTAGCACACAACCAGAGCACACGGTGCATCTCTCCTTTTTAGATATAAAAAAGGATGTTTGGAATTTGACTGTGCACCATAGGGTTCATGTTTTACAAGCTTTTTAAGACTAAAAGTCCAGACGAGACTCAACGGTTTAAACATTTCTAAGAGGGTTGAAGTGAAGGAATGATGATGAAGAAAGAAAAAGGCTCCAGCTCAGTTGGTCTGTTGGTTCAGCATCAAACTCTTTTAACATATTCGTTCATATGACCAATACTTACAGCTGATGAAGGCAGATTTTTATGGCTAAAATACCAGCAGAACTACCAGCAGAAGTTGTCATCACTGTTCATTTCTTTGCCGTCGTTGTAAGGTGTATCCACTCCACAGATGTGTTTTAATGTCTGACATTCCTGCAGTGAACAATCATGGTGGAGCATACGAGACCCGCTGGTGTTTACCTGTCAGGACTACAAACAAACTGACCATGAAATTCTGTCCATTCTTGTTTCAAACATCTTTAAACAGCAGACTGAAATCTGCAGACTTCTGAGTATTTCCAGGTTGACACGCCAGCATAGTCCTAACACAGGAGTTGATTGGTAGGCGAAGCTGAGCCTTTTAAAAACCGACTGTGTGTGTTTGCCTGGCGTCCTGTGATACTCCACCCACCTTACAGTGTGGTTTTTACCAGCTCCTGCTACAGTGGATGGGGGTTTGTGTACAAAGAGCCATGGTGGCTGACAGCTGGATGTGTTATTGGAGCTGGAGCTGATGGAAGTGATCAGCAGGTGATTAAACTGCAGAGCGAACAGCAGAGACATTAGAGGACGAGGCCACAGAGGACGTTTTTATGCACCTGTTCTGCCTCTGGGAGACACTAGGACGAGGAAATGCACAAGTAGAGAGGTAGTTCTGTCACGTCAGAGTTCACACTGCTGGTAACCATGGCTGTCTGTGCTACCCAGCGGACCAATCACAGTGCTTGTAGTCTGTGTTGTTTTGACGCACACTGACATGCTCATGCTGGCTTCACGTGCGGGTGAATCGTTACGTTTGGGTCCCCAACATTCAAAGGTGTAACAAAACTGTCACTATCATTTTCAGTGTCTAAAGCCACTGATTCAAGTGTACTTGTTGGCATGAAGTCAATTACAATGAAATAATAGATATATATATTTGTTATATTTTTAACAGTTTTTGTTTCCCCACAGTCATTTTCTTATGTCCACTCTGAACATTCATGTAAGGCGTGATTTTAAAATACTGCATAAATCTCAGACCTTTAGCATTCATGAGCAGAAACACGTTCCTCTTCATAGGAAATGCATTTGTTAATTTAAAATGCTATCATTTTTGGTTAAAACAGCATGATTCCTCAGTGTCCATCAGTTTCATGTTCCACCCTGTCACAATAATTTATTTCGGCACCAAAGTGCAGGAGTGTTCCTTTGAGTGACATCACCAACAGGAAGTGACATCAGTGAGTGGTTGGAGGGAAACAAATTCAAACAGTGATGAGTTTTGACTTTCTTCTAGAACATTTTAAGTAAATTTTCTTTCCAAACCTTCTCTGTTAAGGGTAGAATATCCACCCGTCACACAAAAAAACATTTAATCTAATCTTCAAATGATATTTGTTTAAATAATGTTTAAATAATCTAGTTCCATGCTAACTGTAGTGTTAGCTTTGAACACATGTAGAATTTCAGTCTTTTAATTTTTCCACCCCGTCACAGGCTTTAGTGTGATGAGGGAATAAATGAATAAATATCTAATATTCAAATGTCCAACAGTTTTGCACACCAGCATCAAATGAAAGACTTTCACTGTGTTATCAGGACACTTTTGGAACATGAGTCCGTTTAGTGCAGCTGAGAGACAGAGGCGCCGTCGTGCACGCCGCGGTGCTGACCCTGGAAGGAGGCAGAACTACATATACCGCTTTCCATATTATTATGCAAATGACATTTTTCTCTTATTTTCCTAAATATCAATGCAGATGACGGTCAGAGTATTTTAAACTCATCAGCCGTTAGAGCATAATTCACATGTTTCTGAGCAGACTTCATAATGATAACCTTTATTTTGGCAAAGGTTCTAGTATTTTGTGAAGATTAAAATGATGTAGTTTTTCACTCTGTCCTTTCCACCCCGTCACAGTGTGATTTTTTTTGAAAAAAATTGGATTGGGCTGATCAAAGCAATTCCACGTAGTTTATGATTGTAAGAATTTACAGAATATATAGGTTTTATTTTTGATTTTAAAGTTGGATTGTAAATTTTAGCGAACAAATATGACCACTATCATATCAAATGTGTTCATGAATGCTATAAATAAAAGAAAAAGATAAAATAATTGATTTTAACATTAATTATTGATGTTTCTTACAAAAAAGACCCATTTCAAAGTGAATAACCTTTTTTCCTCTTTGTTCATGTCTAAAATTCCCGCTGATCTTGTTAACCTTCGTCCTGTGACGGGGTGGGAAAAGAAATTCTGATCTCTGGATATAATGTGCTGAAATAATTTTAAAAGTAGTGCCTGAGCTTGCAAAATATGTTTATTGTAAGTGTGACATGTTCTTTATGCATTAAAATCAAAAATCAATATTTGGTTATGATCAGAAACCTGAACGTTCCCAGGTCCGATCTTAACACTTTCTGTGGAACAACTCCGGTCTCTGCAGGGTTAAACCACTGTATCACTTTTAAAGAGGCTGTCTGTGGACATTGTGAGATTTAGCATTTATCTCAGGTCTGCCCAGGTGAGGTCAAAGGTTAAAACCTCTGACTCAGATACAGAAGCATAACTCAGGCCTCAGAGGTGAGTCATGCTCTTTTTGAAGCCCAAATATGATTCCAAAGATCAGTTTTCTGAAGATATCTCCTCATAGATGACGTGTTTAAACCAGCATTCTCTCTCTGAACTTCTCATGATGGCGGGAATACTTCATCATGATCTTAGAGAGCCTCGGCCATATTAGCGGGGTCTCTCCGCTCTGTTTGTCTGGGCAGCGTGGCCCAGACTTGGCATCAGCTCGTCTCCACGGGAAACATGCAAAAAGCTGCTGATGGGGATCATAATTTTCTTCTAGTCTAAAACGGTCCTTGCCAACAGGACTCTGTGAGGCTCTGGGTCTTATGAACGCTCTAGGAGGAGGAGGGGCTGAAACCTGAGAGACCCACAGAGGGATTTTTCATCTCCGTCCCATAGAAACAGCCTCAGAACCAGTCTGTCTGTGCAGGTCAGAGGGGTGAGAGCTGGCTGTAAACATTTAGGGGTACAGGCCTCCCGCCGACAGCGCTCCACAACAGTCCGGCATGTGTTTATACTCGTCGGATTGTGACAGCGCGTGACCAAACTAACCCTCCATCTGTCCGCCTGCCCCATTTCTCTCTGTCTTGATGAGCTCATGGTCTCTGGCATCCAAACCCCGGTTGGCAGAGAGGCACATTACAAACTACGACACAGCTGGACATGAGTGGAGTGCTGTCAGAGAGGAGCAGAGGGACTTAGAGTCTGGAGGAGAAGGACACATTTCAAAGATTCAGAAAGAAAAGGCAAAGAGGGAGTAAGAAAGTTGAGTTCAGCAGGATAGAGCGAGTCAGACGGCAGAGAAAGGAGAGCTGAAAAAGGAAGCTTGAAGAGATCAGCCAGCCGTCTTTACGTCTGTCTGCTGCTGCCTGCGGCTGTGGTAAACCAAGGACCCTCCCCCACAGGCCCCCGTCAGGTATCCAGAGACATGCCTGCTTCAACACGAGTTCAGCGATTCCTCCAGGATCAACAGAAGATCAGCCGTGCTCAGATCATCCTCAGGAGTGAGTAGTCATCCTGACAGAAGAGTTGGAGGCCAACAGCTGGGCTCTGCTCTGTTTACTCCACTGTTTCTAACACGGCACTAACTCTGAGGCTGTTAGGGCCGAGGTTTGGTTCTTTCTGACAAAACCTGAGAATCACTCCAGCTTTAAACCAGGAAAACCACGTTTAGGTCGAATAGATGCCAGGTGTCATGAGGTTTTATATCACGTGTTTCTGTGTTAGTAGCTCTGCATCACTGCCATCTTGTTTTTCTTTGGATGAGTTTGTCTGCTTTAGAATTTCATTTTTTCATCTGTGGCATTTATGTTGCTGCAAAACACAAGCTTCAGAATAAAAGCTACCCCTCTCAGTGATAAATGTTCCCAGAAGTATCGCCCCTTTGGTCCACGATTCTTTAGATTTTGTCCTGATATGCAAAGTTAGGTAGCTGAATGATGCTAGCTTTATATTTCCTTCACAGCATTCATATCTGACTTTAATCAAATCTGCTGCTGTTTTTCCTGTGAGCTTTTCAACCTTTCACCTCTGTGTCACTGCGGTCAAAGAAGCTCTTGTTTTTTCCTGATTTGAGTGGTTGGCAGAGCGATTATCAGGACATAATTCTGGTATTTTTATTGAGCTTCCTTCTGCAGAAATCACTTCCTGCTCCCGTCTAGATATCTGTGGGTGACCTGACGCTGTCTGAATACTCCCTGTAGAGCGAGCAGGCCTCTTTGAGTAATATCTCTGGTGTTAATCTGATAGTGACGGTCATCAGCTGTGCACCAAACTGCACCTGATCCAGCACTGCCTCTGAAGTCTTGACCCACAGTAAAGGCTGGCTTTGGGATCGCTCCAAAGGGGGTCTACTGTCATCACGTTAAATCAGATGATCTCTGATGTCTTCAAAGACTGCAGGGACCCAAACATCCTCTGTCAGCTCCAAGAGGGACATCACTGGATCTCACAGCATCATGTCTCATCCTGTCCTAACATCTGGATCTCACAGCATCATGTCTCATCCTGTCCTAACATCTGGATCTCACAGCATCATGTCTCATCCTGTCCTAACATCTGGATCTCTCAGCATCATGTCTCATGGTGTCCTAACATCTGGATCTCACAGCATCATGTCTCATCCTGTCCTAACATCTGGATCTCACAGCATCATGTCTCATCCTGTCCTAACATCTGGATCTCACAGCATCATGTCTCATCCTGTCCTAACATCTGGATCTCTCAGCATCATGTCTCATGGTGTCCTAACATCTGGATCTCACAGCATCATGTCTCATCCTGTCCTAACATCTGGATCTCTCAGCATCATGTCTCATGGTGTCCTAACATCTGGATCTCACAGCATCATGTCTCATGGTGTCCTAACATCTGGATCTCTCAGCATCATGTCTCATCCTGTCCTAACATCTGGATCTCACAGCATCATGTCTCATCTTGTCCTAACATCTGGATCTCACAGCGTCATGTCTCATCCTGTCCTAACATCTGGATCTCACAGCATCATGTCTCATGGTGTCCTAACATCTGGATCTCACAGCATCATGTCTCATGGTGTCCTAACATCTGGATCTCACAGCGTCATGTCTCATGGTGTCCTAACATCTGGATCTCACAGCATCATGTCTCATGGTGTCCTAACATCTGGATCTCACAGCATCATGTCTCATCCTGTCCTAACATCTGGATCTCACAGCATCATGTCTCATGGTGTCCTAACATCTGGATCTCTCAGCATCATGTCTCATCCTGTCCTAACATCTGGATCTCTCAGCATCATGTCTCATGGTGTCCTAACATCTGGATCTCACAGCATCATGTCTCATGGTGTCCTAACATCTGGATCTCACAGCATCATGTCTCATCCTGTCCTAACATCTGGATCTCTCAGCATCATGTCTCATGGTGTCCTAACATCTGGATCTCACAGCATCATGTCTCATCCTGTCCTAACATCTGGATCTCACAGCATCATGTCTCATCCTGTCCTAACATCTGGATCTCACAGCATCATGTCTCATCCTGTCCTAACATCTGGATCTCACAGCATCATGTCTCATCCTGTCCTAACATCTGGATCTCACAGCATCATGTCTCATCCTGTCCTAACATCTGGAACTCACAGCATCATGTCACATCTTGTCCTAACATCTGGATCTCACAGAGTCATGTCTCATGGTGTCCTAACATCTGGATCTCACAGCATCATGTCTCATCCTGTCCTAACATCTGGATCTCACAGCATCATGTCTCATGGTGTCCTAACATCTGGATCTCACAGCATCATGTCTCATCCTGTCCTAACATCTGGATCTCACAGCATCATGTCTCATGGTGTCCTAACATCTGGATCTCACAGCATCATGTCTCATGGTGTCCTAACATCTGGATCTCACAGCATCATGTCTCATCCTGTCCTAACATCTGGAACTCACAGCATCATGTCTCATGGTGTCCTAACATCTGGATCTCTCAGCATCATGTCTCATCCTGTCCTAACATCTGGAACTCACAGCATCGTGTCTCATCTTGTCCTAACATCTGGATCTCACAGAGTCATGTCTCATGGTGTCCTAACATCTGGATCTCACAGCGTCATGTCTCATCCTGTCCTAACATCTGGATCTCACAGCGTCATGTCTCATGGTGTCCTAACATCTGGATCTCACAGCGTCATGTCTCATCCTGTCCTAACATCTGGATCTCACAGCATCATGTCTCATGGTGTCCTAACATCTGGATCTCACAGCGTCATGTCTCATCCTGTCCTAACATCTGGATCTCACAGCGTCATGTCTCATGGTGTCCTAACATCTGGATCTCACAGCATCATGTCTCATGGTGTCCTAACATCTGGATCTCACAGCGTCATGTCTCATCCTGTCCTAACATCTGGATCTCACAGCGTCATGTCTCATGGTGTCCTAACATCTGGATCTCACAGCATCATGTCTCATCCTGTCCTAACATCTGGATCTCACAGCATCATGTCTCATGGTGTCCTAACATCTGGATCTCACAGCGTCATGTCTCATCTTGTCCTAACATCTGGATCTCACAGCGTCATGTCTCATCTTGTCCTAACATCTGGATCTCACAGCGTCATGTCTCATGGTGTCCTAACATCTGGATCTCACAGCATCATGTCTCATGGTGTCCTAACATCTGGATCTCACAGCATCATGTCTCATGGTGTCCTAACATCTGGATCTCACAGCATCATGTCTCATCTTGTCCTAACATCTGGATCTCACAGCATCATGTCTCATCCTGTCCTAACATCTGGATCTCACAGCATCATGTCTCATCCTGTCCTAACATCTGGATCTCTCAGCATCATGTCTCATGGTGTCCTAACATCTGGATCTCACAGCATCATGTCTCATCCTGTCCTAACATCTGGATCTCTCAGCATCATGTCTCATGGTGTCCTAACATCTGGATCTCACAGCATCATGTCTCATCCTGTCCTAACATCTGGATCTCTCAGCATCATGTCTCATGGTGTCCTAACATCTGGATCTCTCAGCATCATGTCTCATGGTGTCCTAACATCTGGATCTCACAGCATCATGTCTCATCCTGTCCTAACATCTGGATCTCTCAGCATCATGTCTCATGGTGTCCTAACATCTGGATCTCACAGCGTCATGTCTCATGGTGTCCTAACATCTGGATCTCTCAGCATCATGTCTCATGGTGTCCTAACATCTGGATCTCACAGCATCATGTCTCATGGTGTCCTAACATCTGGATCTCACAGCATCATGTCTCATCCTGTCCTAACATCTGGATCTCACAGCATCATGTCTCATCCTGTCCTAACATCTGGATCTCACAGCATCATGTCTCATCCTGTCCTAACATCTGGATCTCACAGCATCATGTCTCATCCTGTCCTAACATCTGGATCTCACAGCATCATGTCTCATCCTGTCCTAACATCTGGAACTCACAGCATCATGTCACATCTTGTCCTAACATCTGGATCTCACAGAGTCATGTCTCATGGTGTCCTAACATCTGGATCTCACAGCATCATATCTCATGGTGTCCTAACATCTGGATCTCACAGCATCATGTCTCATGGTGTCCTAACATCTGGATCTGACAGCATCATGTCTCATGGTGTCCTAACATCTGGATCTCACAGCATCATGTCTCATCCTGTCCTAACATCTGGATCTCACAGCATCATGTCTCATGGTGTCCTAACATCTGGATCTCACAGCGTCATGTCTCATGGTGTCCTAACATCTGGATCTCACAGCATCATGTCTCATCCTGTCCTAACATCTGGATCTCACAGCGTCATGTCTCATCCTGTCCTAACATCTGGATCTCAGAGCGTCATGTCTCATGGTGTCCTAACATCTGGATCTCACAGCATCATGTCTCATCCTGTCCTAACATCTGGATCTCACAGCATCATGTCTCATCCTGTCCTAACATCTGGATCTCACAGCATCATGTCTCATGGTGTCCTAACATCTGGATCTCACAGCATCATGTCTCATGGTGTCCTAACATCTGGACCTCACAGCATCATGTCTCATCCTGTCCTAACATCTGGATCTCACAGCGTCATGTCTCATGGTGTCCTAACATCTGGATCTCACAGCATCATGTCTCATGGTGTCCTAACATCTGGATCTCTCAGCATCATGTCTCATCCTGTCCTAACATCTGGAACTCACAGCATTATGTCTCATCTTGTCCTAACATCTGGATCTCACAGAGTCATGTCTCATGGTGTCCTAACATCTGGACCTCACAGCATCATGTCTCATCCTGTCCTAACATCTGGATCTCACAGCGTCATGTCTCATGGTGTCCTAACATCTGGATCTCACAGCATCATGTCTCATGGTGTCCTAACATCTGGATCTCACAGCGTCATGTCTCATCCTGTCCTAACATCTGGATCTCACAGCATCATGTCTCATGGTGTCCTAACATCTGGATCTCACAGCGTCATGTCTCATCCTGTCCTAACATCTGGATCTCACAGCATCATGTCTCATCCTGTCCTAACATCTGGAACTCACAGCATCATGTCTCATCCTGTCCTAACATCTGGATCTCACAGCGTCATGTCTCATGGTGTCCTAACATCTGGATCTCACAGCATCATGTCTCATGGTGTCCTAACATCTGGATCTCACAGCGTCATGTCTCATGGTGTCCTAACATCTGGATCTCACAGCATCATGTCTCATGGTGTCCTAACATCTGGATCTCACAGCATCATGTCTCATGGTGTCCTAACATCTGGATCTCACAGCATCATGTCTCATGGTGTCCTAACATCTGGATCTCAGCATCATGTCTCATGGTGTCCTAACATCTGGATCTCACAGCATCATGTCTCATCTTGTCCTAACATCTGGATCTCACAGAGTCATGTCTCATGGTGTCCTAACATCTGGATCTCACAGCATCATGTCTCATGGTGTCCTAACATCTGGATCTCACAGCATCATGTCTCATGGTGTCCTAACATCTGGATCTCACAGCATCATGTCTCATGGTGTCCTAACATCTGGATCTCACAGCATCATGTCTCATCCTGTCCTAACATCTGGATCTCACAGCATCATGTCTCATCCTGTCCTAACATCTGGATCTCACAGCATCATGTCTCATGGTGTCCTAACATCTGGATCTCACAGCATCATGTCTCATCCTGTCCTAACATCTGGATCTCACAGCATCATGTCTCATCCTGTCCTAACATCTGGATCTCACAGCATCATGTCTCATCCTGTCCTAACATCTGGATCTCACAGCATCATGTCTCATGGTGTCCTAACATCTGGATCTCACAGCATCATGTCTCATCCTGTCCTAACATCTGGATCTCACAGCATCATGTCTCATGGTGTCCTAACATCTGGATCTCACAGCATCATGTCTCATCTTGTCCTAACATCTGGATCTCACAGCGTCATGTCTCATGGTGTCCTAACATCTGGATCTCACAGCATCATGTCTCATCTTGTCCTAACATCTGGATCTCACAGCGTCATGTCTCATGGTGTCCTAACATCTGGATCTCACAGCATCATGTCTCATCCTGTCCTAACATCTGGATCTCACAGCATCATGTCTCATGGTGTCCTAACATCTGGATCTCACAGAGTCATGTCTCATGGTGTCCTAACATCTGGACCTCACAGCATCATGTCTCATCCTGTCCTAACATCTGGATCTCTCAGCATCATGTCTCATCCTGTCCTAACATCTGGATCTCACAGCATCATGTCTCATGGTGTCCTAACATCTGGATCTCACAGCATCATGTCTCATCCTGTCCTAACATCTGGATCTCACAGCATCATGTCTCATGGTGTCCTAACATCTGGATCTCACAGCATCATGTCTCATGGTGTCCTAACATCTGGATCTCACAGCATCATGTCTCATCCTGTCCTAACATCTGGATCTCACAGCGTCATGTCTCATCTTGTCCTAACATCTGGATCTCACAGCGTCATGTCTCATCTTGTCCTAACATCTGGATCTCACAGCATCATGTCTCATCCTGTCCTAACATCTGGATCTCACAGCATCATGTCTCATGGTGTCCTAACATCTGGATCTCACAGCGTCATGTCTCATCCTGTCCTAACATCTGGATCTCACAGCGTCATGTAATTAGAGTACATCCATCACTGAGTGGTCCTCTGCCGTGTCTTCACCAACAGTAGAGTGTGGGTGAATGCCGTCCATCATTTCTGCCCATTAAACTCCTAAAACTCTTTTTTAAAGTCGAACCAATCTGACCTTCCTACACACATGCCCAGACTGTAACTCTGATCTTTTTAAGACGGGCATCAGAAAGTCCTCAGACTGATAAATCTGATCCTAAAAATGCATTTAGCGCAGAAGAACCCTGATCCTCTTTATTGAGTGTTCAGTTGAGAATGATTGCAGAGTCATTTCAGAAGAAAGGCTGATGTGGCAGATGTGTGTGCTTCTGTGTTTATTTCCCCAGCCCTTTCCCTCCTCCCCTCCTTGATTCTTCTCTCTAAACTTACCTCTAAAGTTTTTAATCACATGGAGACAGTGAAGATGGAGCCTGTCTCCCTCTCTCTCTGATACTCAGACCATACTCGGAGGTTCGGCTCATTTTTCGCTGCCATTAGCCCACTGAGCTCCTGATGAGTCACGCAGTCATGTATAATTCATGTCAGTGTTGGTTTTGTGTGTCTAAAGGATGCTTTTGGATGAGGTGGAGGTAGGAGATAAACAACATCCCAGTTCTATCAGACTGTAATCCAGAGATGGAGGGAGAATAATCCCATCAGGAGCCTTCACATTTATCCTCACACTGTTAATGACTAATGACTCTTCAGAGTTCCATCAGAAAGCCACAGAACGTCCCTGAACAACTCTTGTTTTTATGTTTTCCTGCTCAACAGTTTGGTGTTTTTAGGGCTTTAATCCTGACTAGATTTAACTCTTTATATGCTGGAATACAAGATCTGCAATATTAGGGCTTTAACAGCCACTTAAATCTCTAATAATCAGTGAATAGAAGTGATTTATTGATTCATTACATCACGCCATCATGGCGTCACCTGCTACGGTGCAGAGCTGCAAGTGTTACATGCTGATATGTTTACTTCTCTTTCAGACATACGAGTTAGTCTACATGGTGATAGATCTATGAGGAGTCCTGACATCAGTCTGTGATGAAGGCTGTCAGACATATGAGTTAGTCTACATGGTGATAGATCTATGAGGAGTCCTGACATCAGTCTGTGATGAAGGCTGTCAGACATATGAGTTAGTCTACATGGTGATAGATCTATGAGGAGTCCTGACATCAGTCTGTGATGAAGGCTGTCAGACATATGAGTTAGTCTACATGGTGAAAGATCCCCTCATTCAGAGCCTGTTCTCAGTAGACCGGGTGTAGATGTAGATGCCTGGGACCCAGCTGTTGTTTGTCACAGGTCCATAATGACCGCCGTTCTGTCTCTGACCTTCTCTCTGTCTCCATCAGTGTTAACCCTTCACGGCTGTCTAACAGGCCGTCTCTCCTGTTGCCGGGCAGCTCTGAACCTAAAATAAGGACGTGTTTGCAGGTTGTGTCACTCTGACATATGATCTTCCTCCCTGCCAGCTCTCTGAGAAATCCTGTCTTGGTGTTGGGTTGGAGTCAGGTGTCCCGCCGTCATCCATAGGGGCTCAGGACGCCAGAGGTGTACATGTCACTACCCCACTGCCCCACTAGACTTCCTGACTCCCCAGAGCCCCAGAATAGACCCGGACATGTAGGACACAGAGGGACAGTCAGCGGTAGACACCAGTCTTCATGAATTATTACTGACATTTATTATTACTAGGACAGCTGGGATTAATTCTTCTTCTGATTGGCCAATCACAGGTGATGATGTTGTTTTACTTCAGGGCGTGGTGTTCCTGTTAGAAGACCTTTATTTCTCTAGAAATGTCGTGGAAATTCCTAGAAAAAGCTTTTTGAACTCTGGGCCTTGATGTTATTATGGAGGTCAGATTGATATCAGGGGGTGTGTTCACAGTCTGGGGGCTCTCTACAGTCTAACAAAGGTCCTCTAATTAGGATTCTGTTAGTAATGAAGTCAGGAAAAGGTTCACAGAGGTCCAGGTGAGGACGGAGAGAGGGCGCAGGTAAACGGATAACAATCGATGAGAAAATGGAAGCTGTGAACGAGGTCGATGTGAGCCAGGTAGTCCATTTTCTCTGATGGAGCATCCTGATCAAACTCTAAAGAAAGATTTCACCTTCTTCTGCTGGAGACAGCGCTGTCAGCAGGAAGTAGGAGAGGGAGGAAACGCAGCCAGCAAGCCATTAGGCTCAAAGTCATCTTTATTTCATTTTTATTCCAGCAACAACGCTGTGATTGACCCGTGAAACTCTTCACAGCTAGCCAGAAGACTTCAGACTGGCTGGTAGCAGGTCTCCTCTAGACAGGTTAAAGTTGGAGACATGAGAGGGTGAATCTGATGAGCTGTAGGTGTTAATATAAATAAATGATGGAGGATGAAATTGATTAGCTGTAGGGGTTAATATAAATAAATGATGGAGGATGAAATTGATTAGCTGTAGGGGTTAATATAAATAAATGATGGAGGATGAAATTGATTAGCTGTAAGGGTTAATATAAATAAATGATGGAGGATGAAATTGATTAGCTGTAAGGGTTAATATAAATAAATGATGGAGGATGAAATTGATTAGCTGTAGGGGTTAATATAAATAAATGATGGAGGATGAAATTGATTAGCTGTAAGGGTTAATATAAATAAATGATGGAGGATGAAATTGATTAGCTGTAGAGCTTCTACTGTGAAGAGGTAGTTGTTGGACTTTTGCAGTAGTAGCTGAATTTTTTAGTAATGAGGCTGACATGTTTAACAGTAGTTACTGAAAGTTTTTCAGCAAATGGTTTTTAAATGTAAAATCATTAGGGGTTGAAAGTTTACCACATTTGGGATTTAAATTCCTAACCAGTTAGGGCAGACATTTTTAGCCGTAGGGGTTAAGGCTGTTGGTTTGAATATAACTGAAAATCTGTAAAAAATAATGAATATAATTCTAATGGGACTGTAGATAAATAGTGACAGCCCTAGTTGGGGTTGGTTTTATTAAAGGCTGGTATTTAACTGTAAGGGTCAACATTTATGAACAGTAGGAACTGAAATCTTTGAGATGTTGGAGCAATATGGGTTAAATTTAGTTGGACCTCTGAGGAATGAGGTTGTTAGTTTTAGGCGTGGACGTTAGAAAACAGTGGAGGAGGAAGTTTTTACACAGGAGGACTGAAATGTTGATGAAATGGCTCTGCCAACAGAAACAGCAGGGATTCAAACCTTTTAATGTACGGGGTAGAAGTTTTCACACAGCAGGGGTTTAATATTCCAGCATTTAGGATTCTTTTTTTAGTGTTAAGGTTGAAGACTTTAAATGGAATGAGAGTCTTTGTTATTGTTGTTCATAGAAACTAAAGTTAAAAGTAAAGAAATATTCTCTTCTTAAACTTTACATGCACTAGATGAAGAAATCACAGCAGCGATGGACACTCCTCAGCTCCCCCCGATTGGTCCCTAGATGTCCAACCATTCATGTACATGTCTACAGGAAGTCATGTCTGCCATGTTTCTGAGCGACCCATCACCACCTCTGTCGTCATGGAAACAGAGCAGGCTCTGGGCCTGTCTCGTGTCCCGTCCCTCTAAACTAAAGCCGGTCATCAGGTGTTTATTTCACCTCAGAGGCCCTGACATCAGGATCTAAATGTCATACCACATGTGGATTTTGGCTTTTAAAAAACGGCGTCCCCTCTGTGATCCGTTTGCGTGTCAGTCTAAATAAACCCAGACGTGAACATACGACTTACAGCCAGGCCACCTCTGACGGCGTGAAGACAGTTGGAATTTTCTGTAGCAGTGTGTGTGATGGCAGAGAGGCGACGTCATTTAGCCGTGAGTGTTTATAGAGTTCCTGAACATGCTAAAAATGTACGAGCCCATCAGACTGTAGGTCTGGAAGAAGCAGAGTCTGAGCTTCATACATCACTCCTCACTGCTGTGTGCTATTTAGCAGGTCTGCCTCTGAGCGTGTGATGGTGGACATGTCTGCTCTGCACAAACCCTCCTCTCTGCACATCCCTGACCTCTCTGAACATCCCTGACCTCTCTGAACATCCCTGACCTCTCTGAACATCCCTGACCTCTCTGAACATCCCTGACCTCTCTGCACATCCCTGACCTCTCTGCACATCCCTGACCTCTCTGAACATCCCTGACCTCTCTGAACATCCCTGACCTCTCTGAACATCCCTGACCTCTCTGCACATCCCTGACCTCTCTGAACATCCCTGACCTCTCTGCACATCCCTGACCTCTCTGCACATCCCTGACCTCTCTGAACATCCCTGACCTCTCTGCACATCCCTGACCTCTCTGCACATCCCTGACCTCTCTGCACATCCCTGACCTCTCTGAACATCCCTGACCTCTCTGAACATCCCTGACCTCTCTGAACATCCCTGACCTCTCTGAACATCCCTGACCTCTGTGGCAGGTGTCAGCGTCAGCTCCTACTTCTTCAAACATGGATGAGGGCAGCTCTGATGACAGGATGTTTCTCTGATAGCAGAAAAGATGGCTGAGCAGGAAAACAACCCCGTCCACTCATTCTTCATCCTGTGATCACGCTGTCTTCCTCCCATCGCCTCGCTTTTCCCTCTTTGTCCTTCTCCTGCTGATGCATCCTGACATACTGACACAGATGAGGGAGGACAATCCTGGTGGATCTAGATCAGTGGTTCTCCAGTGCTGGGTCAGGATTTATAGAGATACACATCTGGCTAATTATTGAGGCACATATTTAACATCTGTCTGATTATTGAGGCACATATTTAACATCTGGCTAATTATTGAGGCACATATTTAACATCTGTCTGATTATTGAGGCACATATTTAACATCTGTCTGATTATTGAGGCACATATTTAACATCTGGCTAATTATTGAGGCACATATTTAATATCTGGCTAATTATTGAGGCACATATTTAATATCTGGCTAATTATTGAGGCACATATTTAATATTTGGCTAATTATTGAGGCACATATTTAACATCTGGCTAATTATTGAGGCACATATTTAATATTTGGCTAATTATTGAGGCACATATTTAATATTTGGCTAATTATTGAGGCACATATTTAACATCTGGCTAATTATTGAGGCACATATTTAACATCTGGCTAATTATTGAGGCACATATTTAACATCTGGCTAATTATTGAGGCACATATTTAATATCTGGCTAATTATTAAGGCACATATTTAACATCTGGCTAATTATTGAGGCACATATTTAACATCTGGCTAATTATTGAGGCACATATTTAACATCTGGCTAATTATTAAGGCACATATTTAACATCTGGCTAATTATTGAGGCACATATTTAACATCTGGCTAATTATTAAGGCACATATTTAACATCTGGCTAATTATTGAGGCACATATTTAACATCTGGCTAATTATTGAGGCACATATTTAACATCTGGCTAATTATTGAGGCACATATTTAACATCTGGCTAATTATTGAGGCACATATTTAACATCTGGCTAATTATTGAGGCACATATTTAATATCTGGCTAATTATTGAGGCACATATTTAACATCTGGCTAATTATTGAGGCACATATTTAACATCTGGCTAATTATTAAGGCACATATTTAACATCTGGCTAATTATTGAGGCACATATTTAACATCTGGCTAATTATTAAGGCACATATTTAATATCTGGCTAATTATTGAGGCACATATTTAACATCTGGCTAATTATTGAGGCACATATTTAACATCTGGCTAATTATTGAGGCACATATTTAACATCTGGCTAATTATTAAGGCACATATTTAACATCTGGCTAATTATTAAGGCACATATTTAATATCTGGCTAATTATTAAGGCACATATTTAACATCTGGCTAATTATTGAGGCACATATTTAACATCTGGCTAATTATTGAGGCACATATTTAACATCTGTCTGATTATTGAGGCACATATTTAACATCTGGCTAATTATTGAGGCACATATTTAACATCTGTCTGATTATTGAGGCACATATTTAACATCTGTCTGATTATTGAGGCACATATTTAACATCTGGCTAATTATTGAGGCACATATTTAACATCTGTCTGATTATTGAGGCACATATTTAACATCTGGCTAATTATTGAGGCACATATTTAACATCTGTCTGATTATTGAGGCACATATTTAACATCTGGCTAATTATTGAGGCACATATTTAACATCTGGCTAATTATTGAGGCACATATTTAATATTTGGCTAATTATTGAGGCACATATTTAACATCTGGCTAATTATTGAGGCACATATTTAATATTTGGCTAATTATTGAGGCACATATTTAATATTTGGCTAATTATTGAGGCACATATTTAACATCTGGCTAATTATTGAGGCACATATTTAACATCTGGCTAATTATTGAGGCACATATTTAACATCTGGCTAATTATTGAGGCACATATTTAACATCTGGCTAATTATTGAGGCACATATTTAACATCTGGCTAATTATTGAGGCACATATTTAATATCTGGCTAATTATTGAGGCACATATTTAACATCTGGCTAATTATTGAGGCACATATTTAACATCTGGCTAATTATTGAGGCACATATTTAACATCTGGCTAATTATTGAGGCACATATTTAACATCTGGCTAATTATTGAGGCACATATTTAACATCTGGCTAATTATTGAGGCACATATTTAATATCTGGCTAATTATTGAGGCACATATTTAACATCTGGCTAATTATTGAGGCACATATTTAACATCTGGCTAATTATTAAGGCACATATTTAACATCTGGCTAATTATTGAGGCACATATTTAACATCTGGCTAATTATTGAGGCACATATTTAACATCTGGCTAATTATTGAGGCACATATTTAACATCTGGCTAATTATTGAGGCACATATTTAATATCTGGCTAATTATTGAGGCACATATTTAACATCTGGCTAATTATTAAGGCACATATTTAACATCTGGCTAATTATTAAGGCACATATTTAACATCTGGCTAATTATTGAGGCACATATTTAACATCTGGCTAATTATTGAGGCACATATTTAACATCTGGCTAATTATTGAGGCACATATTTAACATCTGGCTAATTATTGAGGCACATATTTAACATCTGGCTAATTATTGAGGCACATATTTAACATCTGGCTAATTATTGAGGCACATATTTAACATCTGGCTAATTATTGAGGCACATATTTAACATCTGGCTAATTATTGAGGCACATATTTAACATCTGGCTAATTATTGAGGCACATATTTAACATCTGGCTAATTATTAAGGCACATATTTAATATCTGGCTAATTATTAAGGCACATATTTAACATCTGGCTAATTATTGAGGCACATATTTAACATCTGGCTAATTATTGAGGCACATATTTAACATCTGGCTAATTATTGAGGCACATATTTAACATCTGGCTAATTATTGAGGCACATATTTAACATCTGGCTAATTATTGAGGCACATATTTAACATCTGGCTAATTATTGAGGCACATATTTAACATCTGGCTAATTATTGAGGCACATATTTAACATCTGGCTAATTATTGAGGCACATATTTAATATTTGGCTAATTATTGAGGCACATATTTAACATCTGGCTAATTATTGAGGCACATATTTAACATCTGGCTAATTATTGAGGCACATATTTAACATCTGGCTAATTATTGAGGCACATATTTAACATCTGGCTAATTATTGAGGCACATATTTAACATCTGGCTAATTATTGAGGCACATATTTAACATCTGGCTAATTATTGAGGCACATATTTAATATTTGGCTAATTATTGAGGCACATATTTAACATCTGGCTAATTATTGAGGCACATATTTAATATCTGGCTAATTATTGAGGCACATATTTAATATCTGGCTAATTATTGAGGCACATATTTAACATCTGGCTAATTATTGAGGCACATATTTAACATCTGGCTAATTATTGAGGCACATATTTAACATCTGGCTAATTATTGAGGCACATATTTAATATCTGGCTAATTATTAAGGCACATATTTAACATCTGGCTAATTATTGAGGCACATATTTAACATCTGGCTAATTATTGAGGCACATATTTAACATCTGGCTAATTATTGAGGCACATATTTAACATCTGGCTAATTATTGAGGCACATATTTAACATCTGGCTAATTATTGAGGCACATATTTAACATCTGGCTAATTATTGAGGCACATATTTAATATCTGGCTAATTATTGAGGCACATATTTAACATCTGGCTAATTATTGAGGCACATATTTAATATCTGGCTAATTATTGAGGCACATATTTAACATCTGGCTAATTATTGAGGCACATATTTAACATCTGGCTAATTATTGAGGCACATATTTAACATCTGGCTAATTATTAAGGCACATATTTAACATCTGGCTAATTATTGAGGCACATATTTAACATCTGGCTAATTATTGAGGCACATATTTAACATCTGGCTAATTATTGAGGCACATATTTAACATCTGGCTAATTATTGAGGCACATATTTAACATCTGGCTAATTATTGAGGCACATATTTAATATCTGGCTAATTATTAAGGCACATATTTAACATCTGGCTAATTATTGAGGCACATATTTAACATCTGGCTAATTATTGAGGCACATATTTAATATTTGGCTAATTATTGAGGCACATATTTAACATCTGTCTGATTATTGAGGCACATATTTAATATTTGGCTAATTATTGAGGCACATATTTAACATCTGGCTAATTATTGAGGCACATATTTAACATCTGGCTAATTATTGAGGCACATATTTAATATTTGGCTAATTATTGAGGCACATATTTAATATTTGGCTAATTATTGAGGCACATATTTAACATCTGGCTAATTATTGAGGCACATATTTAACATCTGGCTAATTATTGAGGCACATATTTAACATCTGGCTAATTATTGAGGCACATATTTAACATCTGGCTAATTATTGAGGCACATATTTAATATTTGGCTAATTATTGAGGCACATATTTAACATCTGGCTAATTATTGAGGCACATATTTAACATCTGGCTAATTATTGAGGCACATATTTAACATCTGGCTAATTATTGAGGCACATATTTAATATTTGGCTAATTATTGAGGCACATATTTAACATCTGGCTAATTATTGAGGCACATATTTAACATCTGGCTAATTATTGAGGCACATATTTAATATTTGGCTAATTATTGAGGCACATATTTAACATCTGGCTAATTATTGAGGCACATATTTAACATCTGGCTAATTATTGAGGCACATATTTAACATCTGGCTAATTATTGAGGCACATATTTAACATCTGGCTAATTATTGAGGCACATATTTAACATCTGGCTAATTATTGAGGCACATATTTAACATCTGGCTAATTATTGAGGCACATATTTAATATTTGGCTAATTATTGAGGCACATATTTAATATTTGGCTAATTATTGAGGCACATATTTAACATCTGGCTAATTATTGAGGCACATATTTAACATCTGGCTAATTATTGAGGCACATATTTAACATCTGGCTAATTATTGAGGCACATATTTAATATTTGGCTAATTATTGAGGCACATATTTAATATTTGGCTAATTATTGAGGCACATATTTAACATCTGGCTAATTATTGAGGCACATATTTAACATCTGGCTAATTATTGAGGCACATATTTAACATCTGGCTAATTATTGAGGCACATATTTAATATTTGGCTAATTATTGAGGCACATATTTAACATCTGGCTAATTATTGAGGCATATATTTAATATTTGGCTAATTATTGAGGCACATATTTAACATCTGGCTAATTATTGAGGCACATATTTAATATTTGGCTAATTATTGAGGCACATATTTAACATCTGGCTAATTATTGAGGCAAATATTTAACATCTGGCTAATTATTGAGGCACATATTTAATATTTGGCTAATTATTGAGGCACATATTTAACATCTGGCTAATTATTGAGGCACATATTTAACATCTGGCTAATTATTGAGGCACATATTTAACATCTGGCTAATTATTGAGGCACATATTTAATATTTGGCTAATTATTGAGGCACATATTTAATATTTGGCTAATTATTGAGGCACATATTTAATATTTGGCTAATTATTGAGGCACATATTTAACATCTGGCTAATTATTGAGGCATATATTTAATATTTGGCTAATTATTGAGGCACATATTTAACATCTGGCTAATTATTGAGGCACATATTTAACATCTGGCCAATTATTTATGCCAGCATTTTATTTTATAGATGATTGATAAAATCGGCAAGTCAATCATGCTCTCCTTTGGCTCCACAGTGAGGTGTTTCTTCCCCTCTGGCTGTTTCCACTCTGGACATTCTGATTGGCTTGAGTTCACGAGTAACAGCCAATCAGCTTTGACGCCTGGGTCCCACTGACACAGAGTATGCCATCATTTCCTGTTACTGCTGTGCTGCTCTGTTTCTCATGCGGATAGAATCAGGGCTAAGTCGTTTGTTTTCCTTCTTTTTGCTGACCGTGCAGTTTTATATTTTGGCCACATGTTAGAACATGTTGTTCGACATAATGAAACCATATCAGGTTCAAATATCGGTTCTTCTGTCTGATGAATTACTCATCATCAGTGTGTGTTTTGGCCTTAAACAAACATATTAGTGGACTCCTGGTTATTAATGGTAATTCTGCTGCAGACAACAAGGGGATCAGGATTTATCTGTTTATTCCCATGCCCTCCTAGTCCATTCCCTGCACCACTTCTGCATAGTCGGAGTTTCACACCCTGGGATGTAATGGATGGAGCATCAACACTGGCTGAGCTGCTGTTTTAAACACTCTATCCCTCCCTGCTGAAGGTGGAGTTACCTCATTGGTCTTCATGATGAAATCTGAGAGAGAGATGAAAAAGGATCAAATAAAACCAAACGTGTCTGCGGGGAAACAAACGTCCTCTATTCTTTTTATAACTGACCACGCCCTTCAGCCCCAGCGCTACTTTGAGGGATGTGAATAAATAATTCAGATAAAGGAAATGAATATGGATGCCAAAGTGAACAAAGTCCACACGGAGACGTGGTTATGATATTTAGGGCAGCAGCAGCAGCAGCAGCAGCGATGTGTCCCTCTCTGTATCAGGGCATAAATAATAAATTACATCCAGGAAGTACAACGCAGGCGGCCGTCCCATCAGGTGGAGTCCCAGCTCTCTCTCTCTCTCTTCTCCATCTTTGTCTGCCTTCTGCGTCTCCTGACTTTGTTTTCTCCTCCTTCATTGCGTCCGTCTCCCATCCTCCGGATCTTTCTCTCTCTCTCTCTCTGTCTCTCATGTTCACCCTCCCACTCTGCATCCCTCCTCCTCCTCCTCCTCCTCCTCTTCCTTTGTTTCCATCAATTATAATCTACTGGAGAACGGCACACAGAACAGCCACGCCCGGCACTTCAGCATCACCTTTGTAGAGCCGTCCGGATATCAAGGAGGATAATCATCCTGACTGCCTGGAGAGAAGAAGGCTCAGTGTGATTAAATCCAGACACTTTTGATCTTTTCCTGGTAAACTTCATGAACATGGCTCTGAGCCGGTCAGACCTCCAGCAGCGTGGATGATGCTCGGCTAAGGCGCAGGAAATTGAAGAGAGGACTCTGAAGCCTGGGCGATGGTTTTGTACGTCGGCCCTCGGGACTGTGCGGGGGGAGCTGGCAGCGAGGTGGTGGTCGCGCTCAGGCCTGGCAGTGGGGCCGACAGCGCCCCGCATGGATTGTGGCGCTACGTGTGCTGCCAGAGGAGGCCGACGCTGACGCTGTCCTCATGTAGGTATACGACCAGAGCAGGAGCTAGATCAGGGAGGTTTCTGCAGCTGAAGTGGTACAAAAGTTTAATTGTTCTTGTTTAAGATTCTGGGCCACACCTCGGACTCTTCTGGTCTCTCCTGTGAGCTCCTACAGCCTGGTCCTCCTGCTGGGGAGACTTAGAGACCCCGCCTCCTCTCTGAGGTGTGTTTAAGGAGCTGATAGTGATCTCAGGACCAGCTAATAAAGTCAAGGACAGCCTGGTTTGTCTTGTTCTCTGTCAGCGGTTCTATTACCTAGCTACATTTACCGGGCTCCTTTTTTAGCAGACAGGGAGTTTGGAAGCAGGCCAGCCTTCAGTGCTCTGGTCTTGGTTCATTAAATCCACTTTAGACAGGATGGGAATATGACTGATTGTTCTAGAAGGAGTCTGAAGAGACAGCAGGCTGGGTTAAGGTTAGAATCTAGCACGTTGATGCTACAGACTTCCTGTTCCTGGTAATTTAGTTGTTAGCCGCGATAAAAAGCTTCCTTTAACAAGAATATGAGGTTGGAGTGAAGGCGAGGCCGTTGGTCCGGTCTAAAGCAGCACTCAGGCTGTGTTCTGTCATCAGCACAGAAGCTCTATTAGAGCAGACACTAGCACAGTTACACCCACAGGCAGCCAGAGATGGAGACAGGAGACCACGTCAGCATTAAAGACGCAGATCTGGACTACCCCTGGACTCGCCTTAATTCAATTCTGTTTTACCACACGAGGAGAAACCCACAGAGACGCTGAGAAGATGAGATGATCCTAGAGAAGGACAGATGCAGACGCATGATTCTGAGGAATCATCAGGAGTCTCCTCTGATTGACCCGCTGCTACATTTATACGCTACATTCAGATACCAGGTGGTTAAACAGTTCTGAATCTGAAAGCTCAGCCCACATCCAGAGCTGGTCTTCATCCTGATTGGACAGGCTGTGGTAACACAGAGTGATGGCAATCTGAGCTCTTCTTAGGGATCTGGCTCAGTCATGAGAGCCGCTCTCTCTGCTCCTCATGGCTCTTTATGTGGTGTTTTGCTTTTGTCTGTCAAACAGGATCCAGCTCTAAGAACCAGTCCGTCCTTCAGAGACTCATCAGCTCGTCTTCTTTAACTGAGTCGTCATTTCAGTCTCAGCAGTTAAGATGTGAACCTTCGATCCTGGAGGTCATGATTTGATTTAGGATCCATTTTAGATTCCAGATGTACCACACATCCTCTTTTTCTCATAAAGAGGAGGTTATTCAGCCTCTCTGAGTCTGCTGGGCTCCGATCCTCTTCCTGCTGCTACAGCAGCACATTTTGCCGATTTATGGTCTGTAAATGAAGCTGAAATATTGGGGGTCCTACTGGACTGGAGACAGGCTTCCCCCTGACTCTCATACAGTCTTTTACACATGCTCAACGCTCTGGGATATTTTCATGGTGAAAAAACAAGCTTGAATATTTGTTTTTAATGGGGAGGAAAGGAGAGGGTCCCAGCTAGTGTGAGACCAGAGAGACCAGGATCAGGGGCTAAAGATGCTCCAGACCCTTTTCTGCTCACTATTAGATTCTCATCCACTCACTGATGTGATACGGTGGGGAACCGTCGTCAGAGCCCACGCCACCCAGCTCATCTCCGGTTTGACGCCTCACCTTTGGGCTTCAGCTCAGTTCGGGCTCGGTCCTCCAGAATGAGAGGCCGTAGCTGCGTTTCCATCACCCTTAGAAATACAGAAAATCTACATAGAGCAATAAAAACCTGGTCATGGAAACACCTGAAAAAACCTCTTAATCATGGCTGAAAGGGTTTTACACTCCCATGAGGAGGTTTCTCAGACTCCTGATGTAGAAATATATCACTGAAGTGGAATAGAAACACTGTTTCTGCATTTACACGTCTCAGGACGTGACGTACGGTGTCACATGACCACTTCACTCGGAGACATCATGGCGCGGTACGTGTGGACAGACGAGACTTTTCTCATCATACTTGCACCCTTCTACATGGCTTTAGCCGTACACACAGACTTCTCCTCTGAACTATCATCCGCTGCCTCTGTTGTAGAAATACTGTCCCTACCCCCAAACAGTCTGGATCCTGAACACCCAACAACCAGTCCACCAGTTTCCCCCTTCACACTGACAGTTAATAGACACACCTGCTTATGCTATGCTAAATGTTTCCTGTTTAACTGCAGTGACAGTAATCTGTCTAAGCGGTAACTAGCAGCTCTGGGTACAGCTATGACTGCATCGGTACCATCAGTACCACTGACAGGAAAATAACAGATGATTTAGCCTGTAGACAAGTCAGATCTCTAAAGGTTTTAAAGTACCAAACATCTCTGAAGTCAGTCAGCCTGTGGTTGATGAGGAGAAATAAGAAAAGAGAAATGCTGCTCAACAGTCTTCAGCGCACGAGTAGGAAACAGAGGAGAGGTTAGTGACAGTTAGCATCGTCTGTTTTACCGTCCTCAGATTGGCCCGTATCCTGAAACCTGTGTGTGTGTGTGTGTGTGTGTGTGTGTGCATGGGTGTGTGTTCAGTACACTGAGGAGGACAGAGCACCACATCGGTCCATCTGTTCCTTGTTTGGTTGTGCAGAGGTTTCCTCATTAGTGAATGTAAATGAGACAGAGACGTCTGGTGTCCCCTGTCCCAGAGCCAGAGTCTGCTCAGGCTGTTTCAGGGTACGTTTGTTCCACAGTTCACCTAAGACCTCCTCTGTAGACCCTCAGAGGACCACCATGACGTGAGTCACTCCAGAGGACGGCAGGAGTGCTGTGGTTGACCCAGACTACTGAGCAGCTTAGTGGATAAAAACAGGAGGAATGTTTGATAGGAGGTCAGCAGCTCTGTCCGTCCCCCTTTAGGGCCCTGAGAAACACAGAAACATGAGGAAGAGGCGTTCCTCTCTCCACAGGCAGTGATGTTAAAGAAAACTAAAACCTTGAGGCCTGTAGAAGTGAAGTTAGTGTTTAAATATCAGAGCAAACAGGCATTCACAGCAGAGCTGGATGATTAATACACTTTTAATTTGAATCACAGTTTTGGCTTCAAACAATGAACCAGGTTATGGCGTGCTGCGCTCTTGTTTCCTTCAGGTTTTTTGTGGTAAATGTTTCATTTATTTTTGTATTTTTACAACAAAAGTAAAACAAATACTTAACAACAGAGCTGATTTATTCTGATTTATTCATTAAAGGGCTGTCAAAAATCTCTGATTCTCTGTAGTTCATCTACATAATTCTAATTTTTTTTTTTATCACATTTATAAATTTCTCTGTTTTGCATTAAAACTGTTTCTTGTGTCATTTAGTATTTTTCTACTTCCTGTTTGGACATGGACCTGCTTTTATAGGTTGATCAAAGATTTTAATATGAACTTAACTGTGAATTTAAAAACATGGCACTAGTTACTGACCAAAATTGATTATGATTATTGCGATTAATCTTGTCAGCCTTAACTCATAGCAGTCATTTTTGGTCTAAATCTAGAAGATGGGGGCGAGTCTGTGAAGATCAACAAGGTTATTAGTGATATCAGGTGACAGCTCTATATTACCCACAATCCTTGAGTCTCACAGCTGTCTCTGATTGGTGGATCCTGAATCTCAGCTGTGGGCTGCTCTGAGTGAAGTGGGCGGGGACTGTCGAGCTCTGTGGTGATGATCATCCTAAATCCAGAACTCCTGACTGAACGATATAATGAGATGAAAGGTAAAATCCCGTGCTGCAGCGCCACATAGTGGCCAGTGGAAGCTGCTGTTCTAAGCTCTTTTTGCCCTCCTGGGCCTGACAGCTGTGACTAGTAGTATAAAGGCTGGTTTGATCAGACTATATTTCCTCTGTCTGCTGGCGTAGTAGTACGCTGTCTCTGTTCATGGTGTCACCAAAAAGGTCTAACAGCAGCTGTCTCTGTGTGTTGCCCCTCACAGGCCCCACGTTGCCCAGACAGGCCCCCCAGGTCCAAAATGGCCCCACACCAGAGGAGATGGAGCAGCAGAGAAGGTAAGGGAGACACAAACACGAAGAAGAGAGAGTGCAGCTTTTCTAAAGGTGTGCGTACGGCCTAGTGACTGTTAGTTTCATCCACTAAAACTACGACTTCAGTGTTCGCCTGCGTAGCATTTCAGACTGTTCTGATTGTTTCCACAGGTTATTTTCATTTGGGCATTAATGATGTCTTATTTCTTGTTTTCACTTCCTGTGTGCCTTCTGTGTTTGCACACTGCCCTGTGGTCTCATACCCTTTTATGGGCATTGCTTTATGCTAATTAGAGAAACGTGCACACAGGTGTGAACAACTCAGCAGTTTAAGAGCGTGCCATGAAGGTTCCTCTTAGACACTCTGAAGAACAAATGGATGACAAATCCCAGGAGCTTCTGTTTAAGAGGAAGTTTGTTCACCTGGTGAGGCACCTTTGTATCTTTGACCTGTTTGAACACACTCAGCTATGGTAGGAACACACACACACACACAAACCAACACACACACAGACAAACTGAGCATGCCCAGGGTTGTTTTTCTCCCCATACAAGGCCACTCACTCCCTCAGGTAATCATGAGGCTCCAGAACAGCTAACGAGACCCTCACACAGAAAACTGTTAATGGAGTCCAGCTGTTCACCAAGGTTTCACACTCGTTCACTCTCTCAGTGTTTCCTGAGAGTGACTGGTCCTGGTCCTGGTCTCAGTCTAACATTCAGATAAAGACAGAGACTGGTCCTGGTCCTGGTCTCAGTCTAACATTCAGATAAAGACAGAGACTGGTCCTGGTCCTGGTCTCAGTCTAACATTCAGATAAAGACAGAGACTGGTCCTGGTCCTGGTCTCAGTCTAACATTCAGATAAAGACAGAGACTGGTCCTGGTCCTGGTCTCAGTCTAACATTCAGATAAAGACAGAGACTGGTCCTGGTCCTGGTCTCAGTCTAACATTCAGATAAAGACAGAGACTGGTCCTGGTCCTGGTCTCAGTCTATTATTCAGATAAAGACAGAGACTGGTCCTGGTCCTGGTCTCAGTCTAACATTCAGATAAAGACAGAGACTGGTCCTGGTCCTGGTCTCAGTCTAACATTCAGATAAAGACAGAGACTGGTCCTGGTCCTGGTCTCAGTCTAACATTCAGATAAAGACAGAGACTGGTCCTGGTCCTGGTCTCAGTCTAACTTTCAGATAAAGACAGAGACTGGTCCTGGTCCTGGTCTCAGTCTAACATTCAGATAAAGACAGAGACTGGTCCTGGTCCTGGTCTCAGTCTAACATTCAGATAAAGACAGAGACTGGTCCTGGTCCTGGTCTCAGTCTAACATTCAGATAAAGACAGAGACTGGTCCTGGTCCTGGTCTCAGTCTAACATTCAGATAAAGACAGAGACTGGTCCTGGTCCTGGTCTCAGTCTAACATTCAGATAAAGACAGAGACTGGTCCTGGTCCTGGTCTCAGTCTAACATTCAGATAAAGACAGAGACTGGTCCTGGTCCTGGTCTCAGTCTAACATTCAGATAAAGACAGAGACTGGTCCTGGTCCTGGTCTCAGTCTAACATTCAGATAAAGACAGAGACTGGTCCTGGTCCTGGTCTCAGTCTAACATTCAGATAAAGACAGAGACTGGTCCTGGTCCTGGTCTCAGTCTAACATTCAGATAAAGACAGAGACTGGTCCTGGTCCTGGTCTCAGTCTAACATTCAGATAAAGACAGAGACTGGTCCTGGTCCTGGTCTCAGTCTAACATTCAGATAAAGACAGAGACTGGTCCTGGTCCTGGTCTCAGTCTAACATTCAGATAAAGACAGAGACTGGTCCTGGTCCTGGTCTCAGTCTAACATTCAGATAAAGACAGAGACTGGTCCTGGTCCTGGTCTCAGTCTAACATTCAGATAAAGACAGAGACTGGTCCTGGTCCTGGTCTCAGTCTAACTTTCAGATAAAGACAGAGACTGGTCCTGGTCTCAGTCTAACATTCAGATAAAGACAGAGACTGGTCCTGGTCCTGGTCTCAGTCTAACATTCAGATAAAGACAGAGACTGGTCCTGGTCCTGGTCTCAGTCTAACATTCAGATAAAGACAGAGACTGGTCCTGGTCCTGGTCTCAGTCTAACATTCAGATAAAGACAGAGACTGGTCCTGGTCCTGGTCTCAGTCTAACATTCAGATAAAGACAGAGACTGGTCCTGGTCCTGGTCTCAGTCTAACATTCAGATAAAGACAGAGACTGGTCCTGGTCCTGGTCTCAGTCTAACATTCAGATAAAGACAGAGACTGGTCCTGGTCCTGGTCTCAGTCTAACATTCAGATAAAGACAGAGACTGGTCCTGGTCCTGGTCTCAGTCTAACATTCAGATAAAGACAGAGACTGGTCCTGGTCCTGGTCTCAGTCTAACATTCAGATAAAGACAGAGACTGGTCCTGGTCCTGGTCTCAGTCTAACATTCAGATAAAGACAGAGACTGGTCCTGGTCCTGGTCTCAGTCTAACATTCAGATAAAGACAGAGACTGGTCCTGGTCCTGGTCTCAGTCTAACATTCAGATAAAGACAGCGACTGGTCCTGGTCCTGGTCTCAGTCTAACATTCAGATAAAGACAGAGACTGGTCCTGGTCCTGGTCTCAGTCTAACATTCAGATAAAGACAGAGACTGGTCCTGGTCCTGGTCTCAGTCTAACATTCAGATAAAGACAGAGACTGGTCCTGGTCCTGGTCTCAGTCTAACATTCAGATAAAGACAGAGACTGGTCCTGGTCCTGGTCTCAGTCTAACATTCAGATAAAGACAGAGACTGGTCCTGGTCCTGGTCTCAGTCTAACATTCAGATAAAGACAGAGACTGGTCCTGGTCCTGGTCTCAGTCTATTATTCAGATAAAGACAGAGACTGGTCCTGGTCCTGGTCTCAGTCTAACATTCAGATAAAGACAGAGACTGGTCCTGGTCCTGGTCTCAGTCTAACATTCAGATAAAGACAGAGACTGGTCCTGGTCTCAGTCTAACATTCAGATAAAGACAGAGACTGGTCCTGGTCCTGGTCTCAGTCTAACATTCAGATAAAGACAGAGACTGGTCCTGGTCCTGGTCTCAGTCTAACATTCAGATAAAGACAGAGACTGGTCCTGGTCCTGGTCTCAGTCTAACATTCAGATAAAGACAGAGACTGGTCCTGGTCCTGGTCTCAGTCTAACATTCAGATAAAGACAGAGACTGGTCCTGGTCCTGGTCTCAGTCTAACATTCAGATAAAGACAGAGACTGGTCCTGGTCCTGGTCTCAGTCTAACATTCAGATAAAGACAGAGACTGGTCCTGGTCCTGGTCTCAGTCTAACATTCAGATAAAGACAGAGACTGGTCCTGGTCTCAGTCTAACATTCAGATAAAGACAGAGACTGGTCCTGGTCCTGGTCTCAGTCTAACATTCAGATAAAGACAGAGACTGGTCCTGGTCCTGGTCTCAGTCTAACATTCAGATAAAGACAGAGACTGGTCCTGGTCCTGGTCTCAGTCTAACATTCAGATAAAGACAGAGACTGGTCCTGGTCCTGGTCTCAGTCTAACATTCAGATAAAGACAGAGACTGGTCCTGGTCCTGGTCTCAGTCTAACATTCAGATAAAGACAGAGACTGGTCCTGGTCCTGGTCTCAGTCTAACATTCAGATAAAGACAGAGACTGGTCCTGGTCCTGGTCTCAGTCTAACATTCAGATAAAGACAGAGACTGGTCCTGGTCCTGGTCTCAGTCTAACATTCAGATAAAGACAGAGACTGGTCCTGGTCCTGGTCTCAGTCTAACATTCAGATAAAGACAGAGACTGGTCCTGGTCCTGGTCTCAGTCTAACATTCAGATAAAGACAGAGACTGGTCCTGGTCCTGGTCTCAGTCTAACATTCAGATAAAGACAGAGACTGGTCCTGGTCCTGGTCTCAGTCTAACATTCAGATAAAGACAGAGACTGGTCCTGGTCCTGGTCTCAGTCTAACATTCAGATAAAGACAGAGACTGGTCCTGGTCCTGGTCTCAGTCTAACATTCAGATAAAGACAGAGACTGGTCCTGGTCCTGGTCTCAGTCTAACATTCAGATAAAGACAGAGACTGGTCCTGGTCCTGGTCTCAGTCTAACATTCAGATAAAGACAGAGACTGGTCCTGGTCCTGGTCTCAGTCTAACATTCAGATAAAGACAGCGACTGGTCCTGGTCCATGTCTCAGTCTAACATTCAGATAAAGACAGAGACTGGTCCTGGTCCTGGTCTCAGTCTAACTTTCAGATAAAGACAGAGACTGGTCCTGGTCCTGGTCTCAGTCTAACATTCAGATAAAGACAGAGACTGGTCCTGGTCCTGGTCTCAGTCTAACATTCAGATAAAGACAGAGACTGGTCCTGGTCCTGGTCTCAGTCTAACATTCAGATAAAGACAGAGACTGGTCCTGGTCCTGGTCTCAGTCTAACATTCAGATAAAGACAGAGACTGGTCCTGGTCCTGGTCTCAGTCTAACATTCAGATAAAGACAGAGACTGGTCCTGGTCCTGGTCTCAGTCTAACATTCAGATAAAGACAGAGACTGGTCCTGGTCCTGGTCTCAGTCTAACATTCAGATAAAGACAGAGACTGGTCCTGGTCCTGGTCTCAGTCTAACTTTCAGATAAAGACAGAGACTGGTCCTGGTCTCAGTCTAACATTCAGATAAAGACAGAGACTGGTCCTGGTCCTGGTCTCAGTCTAACATTCAGATAAAGACAGAGACTGGTCCTGGTCCTGGTCTCAGTCTAACATTCAGATAAAGACAGAGACTGGTCCTGGTCCTGGTCTCAGTCTAACATTCAGATAAAGACAGAGACTGGTCCTGGTCCTGGTCTCAGTCTAACATTCAGATAAAGACAGAGACTGGTCCTGGTCCTGGTCTCAGTCTAACATTCAGATAAAGACAGAGACTGGTCCTGGTCCTGGTCTCAGTCTAACATTCAGATAAAGACAGAGACTGGTCCTGGTCCTGGTCTCAGTCTAACTTTCAGATAAAGACAGAGACTGGTCCTGGTCTCAGTCTAACATTCAGATAAAGACAGAGACTGGTCCTGGTCCTGGTCTCAGTCTAACATTCAGATAAAGACAGAGACTGGTCCTGGTCCTGGTCTCAGTCTAACATTCAGATAAAGACAGAGACTGGTCCTGGTCCTGGTCTCAGTCTAACATTCAGATAAAGACAGAGACTGGTCCTGGTCCTGGTCTCAGTCTAACATTCAGATAAAGACAGAGACTGGTCCTGGTCTCAGTCTAACATTCAGATAAAGACAGAGACTGGTCCTGGTCCTGGTCTCAGTCTAACATTCAGATAAAGACAGAGACTGGTCCTGGTCCTGGTCTCAGTCTAACATTCAGATAAAGACAGAGACTGGTCCTGGTCCTGGTCTCAGTCTAACATTCAGATAAAGACAGAGACTGGTCCTGGTCCTGGTCTCAGTCTAACATTCAGATAAAGACAGAGACTGGTCCTGGTCCTGGTCTCAGTCTAACATTCAGATAAAGACAGAGACTGGTCCTGGTCCTGGTCTCAGTCTAACATTCAGATAAAGACAGAGACTGGTCCTGGTCCTGGTCTCAGTCTATTATTCAGATAAAGACAGAGACTGGTCCTGGTCCTGGTCTCAGTCTAACATTCAGATAAAGACAGAGACTGGTCCTGGTCCTGGTCTCAGTCTAACATTCAGATAAAGACAGAGACTGGTCCTGGTCCTGGTCTCAGTCTAACTTTCAGATAAAGACAGAGACTGGTCCTGGTCCTGGTCTCAGTCTAACATTCAGATAAAGACAGAGACTGGTCCTGGTCCTGGTCTCAGTCTAACATTCAGATAAAGACAGAGACTGGTCCTGGTCCTGGTCTCAGTCTAACATTCAGATAAAGACAGAGACTGGTCCTGGTCCTGGTCTCAGTCTAACATTCAGATAAAGACAGAGACTGGTCCTGGTCCTGGTCTCAGTCTAACATTCAGATAAAGACAGCGACTGGTCCTGGTCCTGGTCTCAGTCTAACATTCAGATAAAGACAGAGACTGGTCCTGGTCCTGGTCTCAGTCTAACACTCAGATAAAGACAGAGACTGGTCCTGGTCCTGGTCTCAGTCTAACACTCAGATAAAGACAGAGACTGGTCCTGGTCCTGGTCTCAGTCTAACATTCAGATAAAGACAGAGACTGGTCCTGGTCCTGGTCTCAGTCTAACATTCAGATAAAGACAGAGACTGGTCCTGGTCCTGGTCTCAGTCTAACATTCAGATAAAGACAGAGACTGGTCCTGGTCCTGGTCTCAGTCTATTATTCAGATAAAGACAGAGACTGGTCCTGGTCCTGGTCTCAGTCTAACATTCAGATAAAGACAGAGACTGGTCCTGGTCCTGGTCTCAGTCTAACATTCAGATAAAGACAGAGACTGGTCCTGGTCTCAGTCTAACATTCAGATAAAGACAGAGACTGGTCCTGGTCCTGGTCTCAGTCTAACATTCAGATAAAGACAGAGACTGGTCCTGGTCCTGGTCTCAGTCTAACTTTCAGATAAAGACAGAGACTGGTCCTGGTCCTGGTCTCAGTCTAACTTTCAGATAAAGACAGAGACTGGTCCTGGTCCTGGTCTCAGTCTAACTTTCAGATAAAGACAGAGACTGGTCCTGGTCCTGGTCTCAGTCTAACATTCAGATAAAGACAGAGACTGGTCCTGGTCCTGGTCTCAGTCTAACATTCAGATAAAGACAGAGACTGGTCCTGGTCTCAGTCTAACATTCAGATAAAGACAGAGACTGGTCCTGGTCCTGGTCTCAGTCTAACATTCAGATAAAGACAGAGACTGGTCCTGGTCCTGGTCTCAGTCTAACATTCAGATAAAGACAGAGACTAGTCCTGGTCCTGGTCTCAGTCTAACATTCAGATAAAGACAGAGACTAGTCCTGGTCCTGGTCTCAGTCTAACATTCAGATAAAGACAGAGACTGGTCCTGGTCCTGGTCTCAGTCTAACATTCAGATAAAGACAGAGACTGGTCCTGGTCCTGGTCTCAGTCTATTATTCAGATAAAGACAGAGACTGGTCCTGGTCCTGGTCTCAGTCTAACATTCAGATAAAGACAGAGACTGGTCCTGGTCCTGGTCTCAGTCTAACATTCAGATAAAGACAGAGACTGGTCCTGGTCTCAGTCTAACATTCAGATAAAGACAGAGACTGGTCCTGGTCCTGGTCTCAGTCTAACATTCAGATAAAGACAGAGACTGGTCCTGGTCCTGGTCTCAGTCTAACTTTCAGATAAAGACAGAGACTGGTCCTGGTCCTGGTCTCAGTCTAACTTTCAGATAAAGACAGAGACTGGTCCTGGTCCTGGTCTCAGTCTAACTTTCAGATAAAGACAGAGACTGGTCCTGGTCCTGGTCTCAGTCTAACATTCAGATAAAGACAGAGACTGGTCCTGGTCCTGGTCTCAGTCTAACATTCAGATAAAGACAGAGACTGGTCCTGGTCTCAGTCTAACATTCAGATAAAGACAGAGACTGGTCCTGGTCCTGGTCTCAGTCTAACATTCAGATAAAGACAGAGACTGGTCCTGGTCCTGGTCTCAGTCTAACATTCAGATAAAGACAGAGACTTGTCCTGGTCCTGGTCTCAGTCTAACATTCAGATAAAGACAGAGACTGGTCCTGGTCCTGGTCTCAGTCTAACATTCAGATAAAGACAGAGACTGGTCCTGGTCTCAGTCTAACATTCAGATAAAGACAGAGACTGGTCCTGGTCCTGGTCTCAGTCTAACATTCAGATAAAGACAGAGACTGGTCCTGGTCCTGGTCTCAGTCTAACATTCAGATAAAGACAGAGACTAGTCCTGGTCCTGGTCTCAGTCTAACATTCAGATAAAGACAGAGACTGGTCCTGGTCCTGGTCTCAGTCTAACATTCAGATAAAGACAGAGACTGGTCCTGGTCCTGGTCTCAGTCTAACATTCAGATAAAGACAGAGACTAGTCCTGGTCCTGGTCTCAGTCTAACATTCAGATAAAGACAGAGACTGGTCCTGGTCCTGGTCTCAGTCTAACATTCAGATAAAGACAGAGACTGGTCCTGGTCCTGGTCTCAGTCTAACATTCAGATAAAGACAGAGACTGGTCCTGGTCCTGGTCTCAGTCTAACATTCAGATAAAGACAGAGACTGGTCCTGGTCCTGGTCTCAGTCTAACATTCAGATAAAGACAGAGACTGGTCCTGGTCCTGGTCTCAGTCTAACACTCAGATAAAGACAGAGACTGGTCCTGGTCCTGGTCTCAGTCTAACATTCAGATAAAGACAGAGACTGGTCCTGGTCCTGGTCTCAGTCTAACACTCAGATAAAGACAGAGACTGGTCCTGGTCCTGGTCTCAGTCTAACACTCAGATAAAGACAGAGACTGGTCCTGGTCCTGGTCTCAGTCTAACATTCAGATAAAGACAGAGACTGGTCCTGGTCCTGGTCTCAGTCTAACATTCAGATAAAGACAGAGACTGGTCCTGGTCTCAGTCTAACATTCAGATAAAGACAGAGACTGGTCCTGGTCCTGGTCTCAGTCTAACATTCAGATAAAGACAGAGACTGGTCCTGGTCCTGGTCTCAGTCTAACTTTCAGATAAAGACAGAGACTGGTCCTGGTCCTGGTCTCAGTCTAACATTCAGATAAAGACAGAGACTGGTCCTGGTCCTGGTCTCAGTCTAACATTCAGATAAAGACAGAGACTGGTCCTGGTCCTGGTCTCAGTCTAACATTCAGATAAAGACAGAGACTGGTCCTGGTCCTGGTCTCAGTCTAACATTCAGATAAAGACAGAGACTGGTCCTGGTCCTGGTCTCAGTCTAACATTCAGATAAAGACAGAGACTGGTCCTGGTCCTGGTCTCAGTCTAACATTCAGATAAAGACAGGTGTGCTCTGAGCTGCAGACGGCTCTGCTGACAGGCTTTTATCAGGGTCACACAGACATCAACATCCACCTTCAGTGTCAGGTACTCCAGTCAAACCATGACCTCCGCTCTGGTAACCTGGTCAATTAAAGCACAGCAGGACAGCAGCTGTTTATACCGTCATTTCAACAGTCATGGTTCTGTAGGAAACGGTGAGGAGCGACGGATGAAACAGAATATTTATGGAGCTGAGCAGCACAGAAAACTCAGAGGTGTCTGAAAACCTTTTAAAGTGATAAAATGGACAAAATCCGACTATTTTCTCAGAACAGCTCATTTTAGTCACTCTATCCATTTTTCTTTTGTTTCAGTCACAAAGAAGGAAACACCAGCAGCAGTTTTTTTTTTAATGGTCACAATTTCATTCTTTTTTTCTCAATTCCATGATTTTTTTGTCTGTTTTTATCATTTTCTTGTTGAAGCTCCTGAGATCCTGCAGGCACACACGAGGACATCGTGATAGTTTCTACTTTTAACATTTTTGAAATATTTGTCTGGAATCTCCACTGAAGTTTGAGTAATTCACTTTAAATATTAGCTATTTTTTATTTTATGATTTTTTTGAATGAATTTTCAGGAATAATTTTGTGAATATAAGTTATTAGTTTTGGGGATATTTTTGTATATTTTTTCAAAGTCAAATTTTAAGTTTGTTCATGCAGATATGGGAAGTTTAGGATGTTTTTAAGTCACCTTGTCTGAATGGACCAGGCAGAGAATATTAGTGTTAGTGTGACTCCATGTTCCTCCTAATCTGTTTAGGCTAAGTTTAAATCTGCCAGGAACTTTCTAGACTCTGTAACTCTCAGAGATCCTGATGGATCTGCTGCCAGATCCTCCCCCCTTTCTCCTTTCCTGTTTTGTCCCCCTCTTTATTTTCATGCTTTTACTTTCTTGATCTTTTTCTTACTCTCTTTTGTTCCCCCTCTCTCTCCCTCAACCCTCTGGGCTGCAGTAATGCTCCATATTTAGCAGCCCATGGCAGACAGGCCAGTGGATCAGTGACTGAGGTCCAGTATCAGCCCAGCAGAGGGAGACAGGGTTGATGTGAGGGGAAAAGGAAAGAACAGCCTCAGTGAAGCCAGCTGATTGGCCTTTATCAGGATCTGTTTTGGTTGTCAGACATGAACTGGTTAATTCTGTTTTTGTTTTAACCAGTGATAGCTATGGCACTTCAGCTGGGACGTTCTTATCCAGTTTTACTCTCCAGAATTCAGTGATGAATGTTCCTGATTTCCTGGAGGAGGACCTCCAGACCCCTCTGGTTTTCAAAAATTGGGTTTTATGAACAAAAATGTAATTTCCCTTTAGCTTTCGAAATTTCATTTACAGTTTATTAAATCAGAAAATTCAGTCTTGGTCCTGTGTACAGAGACATCTCATATGCCTCTTTTTTTTTTTTTTTTTTTTTTTTTCTCAGGTCCAGAAAGGTCTTAAAAAGTCTTAAATTGGATTTTTGAAAGCTTGTAGGAACCCTTATGGTGCAAATAATCGCCTTTAAGCACATCGGCAGTTCAAAAAAAGGCCAAAGGTTTGGTTTAGATTAACACAACTTCACAGGTCCAAAGTTGTTGTTTTGTTTGAGTGCTTTTATTGTGAAGGCCCACATCAGGAAATATGCTTTAGTCAGTATCAGGTGGACAAACCTCAGCAGGAGAGAAATGAAACTTCAATCTTCTAAGAAGTGAACAAAGAGAGAGACTTGTACAACTGTTTTTTCTGTGATCTTAAACTCAGACAGGAGTTGAGTATGCCGTCACAGAGGGTTACCAACTCCTAAATTAGCTGTTTACATTATCACTTTAATGTTGTAATACCCTGTTATGAAACTGTCACTGTGACAGGAAAAATAAATATAATGATATGGAGTTCAGGCCGTAGCACCCAGACCTGGTTTCAACAAGGCTCCATTCCTGTAAAAATAATACATTCATAGATTCATTGAAGAGTGCTCGTCAACCGTTCCCACAGATTTAACATCTCAGACTAACTCAGTCTGCAGTCAGTCTACAGTTAGTCTACAGTTAGTCTGCAGTAAGGCTGCATTTAGTCTGCAGTCAGTCTACAGTTAGTCTATAGTTAGGCTGCAGCTAGTCTGCAGTTAGGCTGCAGCTAGTCTGCATCTAGTCTACAGTCAGTCTGCAGTTAGTCTGCAGTTAGTCTGCAGTCAGTCTACAGTTAGTCTACAATTTGCCTACAGTAAGTCTGCCGTAAGTCTACTGTTAGTTTAACATTAGCCTGCAGTACGTCTACAATTATTCTGCAGTTAGTCTCCTGTTAGTCTACACTTAGTCTACAGTTAGTCTGCAGTTAGGCTGCAGTTACTTGATAGTCTACAGTCTGTCTTAAGGTAGTCCACAGTTAGTCTACAGTTAGTCTACAGTTAGCTGCAGTTAGTCTGCAGGTAGTCTACACCTCATCTGCAGTTAGTCTACAGTTAGTCTATACTTAGTCTACAGTTTGTCTATAGTTGTTTACAGTTAGTCTATAGTTAGTCTGCAGTTAGTCTACAGTTAGTCTACAGTTAGTCTGCAGCTAGTCTACAGTTAGTCTGCAGCTAGTCTACAGTCAGTCTGCAGTTAGTCTGCAGTTAGTCTGCAGTCAGTCTACGGTTAGTCTGCGGATAGTCTACAGTCAGTCTGCAGTTAGTCTGCAGTCAGTCTACAGTTAGTCTACAATTTGCCTACAGTAAGTCTGACGTAAGTCTACTGTTAGTTTAACATTAGTCTGCAGTACGTCTACAATTATTCTGCAGTTAGTCTGCTGTTAGTCTACACTTAGTCTACAGTTAGTCTGCAGTTAGGCTGCAGTTACTTGATAGTCTACAGTCTGTCTTAAGGTAGTCCACAGTTAGTCTACAGTTAGTCTACAGTTAGCTGCAGTTAGTCTGCAGGTAGTCTACACCTCATCTGCAGTTAGTCTACAGTTAGTCTATACTTAGTCTACAGTTTGTCTATAGTTGTTTACAGTTAGTCTATAGTTAGTCTGCAGTTAGTCTACAGTTAGTCTACAGTTAGTCTATAGTTAATCCGCAGTTACTCTACAGTTAGTCTATAGTTAGTCTACAGTTAGTCTGCCTTTAGTCTAAAGTAGGTCTACACTTAGTCTGGAGTTAGTCTACAGTTAGCCTGCAGTTAATCTGCAGTTAGTCTACAGTAAGTCTATAGTTAGTCCGCAGTTACTCTACAGTTAGTCTATAGTTAGTCTACAGTTAGTCTACAGTTAGTCTATAGTTAGTCTGCAGTTAGTCTAAAGTTAGTCTACAATTAGTCTGCAGTTAGTCTACAGTTAGTCTGCAGTTAGTCTACGGTTAGTCTGCAGCTAGACTACAGTTAGTCTATAGTTAGTCTACGGTTAGTGTACAGCTAGACTACAGTTAGTCTATAGTTACTCTATGGTTAGTCTACAGCTACGCTACAGTTAGTCTATTGTTAGTCTACGGTTAGTCTACAGCTAGACTACAGTTAGTCTATAGTTAGTCTATGGTTAGTGTACAGCTAGACTACAGTTAGTCTATAGTTAGTGTACGGTTAGTCTACAGCTACACTACAGATAGTGTATAGTTTGTCTACGGTTAGTCTACAGCTAGACTACAGTTAGTCTATAGTTAGTCTACGGTTAGTCTACAGCTACATTACAGTTAGTCTATTGTTAGTCTACGGTTAGTCTACAGCTAGGCTACAGTTAGTCTACGGTTAGTGTACAACTCGACTACAGTTAGTCTATAGTTAGTCTATTGTTAGTGTACAGCTAGACTACAGTAAGTCTATAGTTAGTCTACGGTTAGTCTACAGCTAGACTACAGTTAGTCTATTGTTAGTCTATGGTTAGTGTACAGCTACACTACAGTTAGTCTATAGTTAGTCTACGGTTAGTCTACAGCTACACTACAGATAGTGTATAGTTTGTCTACTGTTAGTCTACAGCTAGACTACAGTTAGTCTATTGTTAGTCTCCAGCTAGACAACAGTTGGTCTATAGTTAGTCTACAGTTAGTCTATACTTAGTCTACAGTTTGTCTATAGTTGTTTACAGTTAGTTTACAGTTAGTCCATAGTTAGTCTGCAGTAAGTCTACAGTTAGTCTACAGTTAGTCGGCAGTAAGTCTGCAGTTGGTCTACAGTTAGTCTACAGTTAGTCTATAGTTAGTCTACAGCTAGACTACAGTTAGTCTGTAGTTAGTCTACGGTTAGTGTACAGCTAGACTACAGTTAGTCTACAGCTAGACTACAGTTAGTCTGCAGCTAGACTACAGTTAGTCTATAGTTAGTCTATGGTTAGTCTACAGTTAATCTGCAGTTAGTCCATTGTTGGTCTACAGTTAGTCTACAGCTAGTCTACAGTTAGTCTATAGTTAATCTGCAGTTAATCTGCAGTTAGTCCATTGTTAGTATACAGTTAGTCTACAGCTTGACTACAGTTAGTCTATTGTTAGTCTACAGTTCATCTACAGCAGGACTACAGTTAGTCTATAGTTAGTCTACGGTTAGTCTACAGCTACACTACAGTTAGTCTATGGTTAGTCTGCCGCTAGACTACAGTTGGTCTATAGTCTACGGTTAGTCTACAGCTAGACTACAGTTAGTGTATAGTTAGTCTACGGTTAATCTGCAGCTAGGCTACAGTTAGTCTATAGTTAGTCTACGGTTAGTGTACAGCTAGACTACAGTTAGTCTATAGTTAGTCTACGGTTAGTCTACAGCTACACTACAGTTAGTCTATGGTTAGTCTGCAGCTAGACTACAGTTGGTCTATAGTCTACGGTTAGTCTACAGCTAGACTACAGTTAGTGTATAGTTAGTCTACGGTTAGTCTGCAGCTAGACTACAGTTAGTCTATAGTTGTTCTACGGTTAGTCTACAGCTAGTCTACAGTTTGTCTATACTTAGTTTACAGTTAGTCTATAGTTGTCTACAATTAGTCTACAGTTAGTCTACAATTAGTCTGCAGTTAGTCTACAGTTAGTCTATAGTTAGTCTGCAGTTAGTCTAAAGTTAGTCTACACTTAGTCTACAGTTAGTCTACAGTTAGTCTGCAGTTAGTCTACAGTTAGTCTATAGCTAGTCTGCAGTTAGTCTAAAGTTAGTCTACAATTAGTCTGCAGTTAGTCTACAGTTAGTCTATAGTTAGTCTACGGTTAGTGTACAGCTAGACTACAGTTAGCCTATAGTTAGTCTGCAGTTAGTCTACAGTTAGTCTATAGTTAGTCTGCAGTTAGTCTACAATTAGTCTAAAGTTAGTCTACGGTTAGTGTACAGCTAGACTACAGTTAGTCTATAGTTAGTCTACGGTTAGTCTACAGCTACACTACAGATAGTGTATATTTTGTCTACGGTTAGTCTACAGCTACACTACAGTTAGTCTATAGTTAGTCTATGGTTAGTCTACAGCTACACTACAGTTAGTCAATGGTTAGTCTGCAGCTAGACTACAGTTGGTCTGTAGTTAGTCTACGGTTAGTCTACAGCCAGACTACAGGTAGTCTATAGTTAGTCTACGGTTAGTCTACAGCTAGTCTACAGTTTGTCTATACTTAGTTTACAGTTAGTCTATAGTTGTCTACAGTTAGTCTACAGTTAGTCTACAATTTGTCTGCAGTTAGTCTACAGTTAGTCTACAGTTAGTCTATAGTTAGTCTACGGTTAGTCTACAGCTGGACTACAGTTAGTCTATTGTTAGTCTACGGTTTGTCTGCAGCTAGACTACAGTTAGTCTATAGTTAGTCTACGGTTAGTCTACAACTAGACTACAGTTAGTGTATAGTTAGTCTACGGTTAGTCTACAGCTAGACTACAGTTAGTCTATAGTTAGTCTACGGTTAGTCTACAGCTACACTACAGTTAGTGTATAGTTAGTCTATGGTTAGTCTACAGCTGGACTACAGTTAGTCTATAGTTAGTCTACGGTTAGTCTACAGCTAGACTACAGTTAGTCTATAGGTAGTCTACGGTTAGTCTACAGCTAGACCACAGTTATTCTATAGTTAGTCTACGGTTAGTCTACAGCTGGACTACAGTTAGTCTATAGTTAGTCTACGGTTAGTCTACAGCTAGACTACAGTTTGTCTATAGTTAGTCTACGGTTAGTCTGCAGCTAGACTACAGTTAGTCTATTGTTAGTTTATGGTTAGTCTACAGCTGAACTACAGTTAGTCTATAGTTAGTCTACGGTTAGTCTACAGCTAGACTACAGTTAGTCTATAGTTAGTCTACGGTTAGTCTACAGCTACACTACAGATAGTGTATAGTTTGTCTACGGTTAGTCTACAGCTACACTACAGTTAGTCTATAGTTAGTCTATGGTTAGTCTACAGCTACACTACAGTTAGTCAATGGTTAGTCTGCAGCTAGACTACAGTTGGTCTATAGTTAGTCTACGGTTAGTCTACAGCCAGACTACAGGTAGTCTATAGTTAGTCTACAGTTAGTCTATTGTTAGTCTACGGTTAGTCTACAGCTGAACTACAGTTAGTCTATTGTTAGTCTACGGTTAGTCTACAGCTGAACTACAGTTAGTCTATAGTTAGTCTACGGTTAGTCTACAGCTGAACTACAGTTAGTCTATAGTTAGTCTACGGTTAGTCTACAGCTAGACTACAGTTAGTGTATAGTTAGTCTACGGTTAGTCTACAGCTGGACTACAGTTAGTCTATAGTTAGTCTACGGTTAGTCTACAGCTAGACTACAGTTAGTCTATAGTTAGTCTATAGTTAGTCTACGGTTAGTCTACAGTTAGTCTATAGTTAGTCTACGGTTAGTCTACAGCTGGAATACAGTTAGTCTATAGTTAGTCTACGGTTAGTCTACAGCTAGACTACAGTTAGTCTATAGTTAGTCTACGGTTAGTCTACAGCTGAACTACAGTTAGTCTATAGTTAGTCTACGGTTAGTCTACAGCTAGACTACAGTTAGTCTATAGTTAGTCTACGGTTAGTCTACAGCTACACTACAGATAGTGTATAGTTTGTCTACGGTTAGTCTACAGCTACACTACAGTTAGTCTATAGTTAGTCTATGGTTAGTCTACAGCTACACTACAGTTAGTCAATGGTTAGTCTGCAGCTAGACTACAGTTGGTCTATAGTTAGTCTACGGTTAGTCTACAGCCAGACTACAGGTAGTCTATAGTTAGTCTACGGTTAGTCTACAGCTAGTCTAAAGTTTGTCTATACTTAGTTTACAGTTAGTCTATAGTTGTCTACAGTTAGTCTACAGTTAGTCTACAATTTGTCTGCAGTTAGTCTACAGTTAGTCTACAGTTAGTCTACGGTTAGTCTACAGCTAGACTACAGTTAGTCTATAGTTAGTCTACGGTTAGTCTACAGCTACACTACAGATAGTGTATAGTTTGTCTACGGTTAGTCTACAGCTACACTACAGTTAGTCTATAGTTAGTCTATGGTTAGTCTACAGCTACACTACAGTTAGTCAATGGTTAGTCTGCAGCTAGACTACAGTTAGTGTATAGTTAGTCTACGGTTAGTCTACAGCTGGACTACAGTTAGTCTATAGTTAGTCTACGGTTAGTCTACAGCTGGACTACAGTTAGTCTATTGTTAGTCTACGGTTTGTCTGCAGCTAGACTACAGTTAGTCTATAGTTAGTCTACAGTTAGTCTACAACTAGACTACAGATAGTGTATAGTTAGTCTACGGTTAGTCTACAGCTAGACTACAGTTAGTCTATAGTTAGTCTACGGTTAGTCTACAGCTACACTACAGTTAGTGTATAGTTAGTCTACGGTTAGTCTACAGCTGGACTACAGTTAGTCTATAGTTAGTCTACGGTTAGTCTACAGCTAGACTACAGTTAGTCTATAGTTAGTCTACGGTTAGTCTACAGCTAGACTACAGTTAGTCTATAGTTAGTCTACGGTTAGTCTACAGCTGGACTACAGTTAGTCTATAGTTAGTCTACGGTTAGTCTACAGCTAGACTACAGTTAGTCTATAGTTAGTCTACGGTTAGTCTGCAGCTAGACTACAGTTTGTCTATTGTTAGTTTACGGTTAGTCTACAGCTGAACTACAGTTAGTCTATAGTTAGTCTACGGTTAGTCTACAGCTAGACTACAGTTAGTCTATTGTTAGTCTACGGTTAGTCTACAGCTGAACTACAGTTAGTCTATAGTTAGTCTACGGTTAGTCTACAGCTGGACTACAGTTAGTCTATAGTTAGTCTACGGTTAGTCTACAGCTAGACTACAGTTAGTCTATAGTTAGTCTACGGTTAGTCTGCAGCTAGACTACAGTTAGTCTATTGTTAGTTTACGGTTAGTCTACAGCTGAACTACAGTTAGTCTATAGTTAGTCTACGGTTAGTCTACAGCTAGACTACAGTTAGTCTATTGTTAGTCTACGGTTAGTCTACAGCTGAACTACAGTTAGTCTATTGTTAGTCTACGGTTAGTCTACAGCTGAACTACAGTTAGTCTATAGTTAGTCTACGGTTAGTCTACAGCTGAACTACAGTTAGTCTATAGTTAGTCTACGGTTAGTCTACAGCTAGACTACAGTTAGTCTATTGTTAGTCTACGGTTAGTCTACAGCTGAACTACAGTTAGTCTATTGTTAGTCTACGGTTAGTCTACAGCTGAACTACAGTTAGTCTATTGTTAGTCTACGGTTAGTCTACAGCTGGACTACAGTTAGTCTATAGTTAGTCTACGGTTAGTCTACAGCTAGACTACAGTTAGTCTATAGTTAGTCTACGGTTAGTCTGCAGCTAGACTACAGTTAGTCTATTGTTAGTTTACGGTTAGTCTACAGCTGAACTACAGTTAGTCTATAGTTAGTCTACGGTTAGTCTACAGCTAGACTACAGTTAGTCTATTGTTAGTCTACGGTTAGTCTACAGCTAGTCTACAGTTTGTCTATACTTAGTTTACAGTTAGTCTATAGTTGTCTACAGTTAGTCTACAGTTAGTCTACAATTTGTCTGCAGTTAGTCTACAGTTAGTGTTTCAGAGACAGTTAATCAAGTTCATCATGACATGCGTTTGACCTTTTTCACTCAGTCAATCCTGAAGGTTCAATAAGGGTACACATTTTTCTTCAGATGTTTTAAAGCCAGCCTTTCATCACAGCACAGGGCTCTCCTCACAGCTGACAGCTAACAGATTGGCTTTGTCTTACTTCATTTCATTACCATGCTTTCTTCAGACGATGGAGGGAACAGAGATAAGAGGACGAGGACAGCAGAGCAGACATGGCTGAATGATGGAGGCTCTTCCTGTCCTCTCTGCTTCATTAAATCAGATGAACTAACCATGAATGAAGCGCACATGTTCACTCAAACACATTCCCCACACATGAGTGCTCAGTTGTGGGTGCCCAGTCTCCATGAGGAGTAAACATGGAGGCCATTCATCTGCAGAGAGGCTGGGTCACATGACAGCACAGACCCCGATCCACATCATCCTGTTTCTGTTTCGTCTTCGCCTCTCTCCATCTCGTCTTCACGGAGACCGACGAAGACGAGGCAGAGCGGGATGGCCGTGATGCTCCTGTGATGATTGATGGAAATGTTCACAGCATGTAATGTAGGAGCAGATTCATAGACAGCTGAGGGAACGAGAGCGGATGAACCACCTGTTCAGAGATGCAGGGTGCTACCTTCAGATTAAAAAGACACGAGCTGGAAATAATAGGCTGGGGTATAAATAGCCGTGTGCTGCGTGGGAGCAGGGAGTGTGTAGACAGAGAGCAGAGATGTGATGCAGAGTCTGAATGAGAGTACGATTGTGGGAATAGAGGAAAAGATGCTCAGTTAGATCTGTCTTAGTGCTTTAGTCTTTAGCGGCTGGTTTCTTTGACTGAACATTCACACAAACGTAGAATAAACTCACTGTCACTGAGGCTTGTTTAGACAGTTCAATAGAAGGAAAACTCCCCTTCATTTTCTCTTTGGCGGATTAGATTACTGGCCAAAGATGTCCCGAATACCAAAGAAAGACTAATAAAGAGCTTTCTGGTGAAACAATGAGTTTTAGTGCTGTAGGAGGTGTACATTCATGTGATATCAGCAATCTTAGCCTAAAAAACTACAGTACCCACAATCCTAGGGTTGCAGTGATGCTTCTTTGGTAAAAGCAATCCATATGGGTACTTAGCAAACTGGTATTAAATAGCAGTCAGTGGGAAAGATGGAGGTTTAGGAATTTAAAATGCAAAAATACAACTGAAGCACATTCTGTTGGCTGTTATTAGGAACCCAGATCCTAACAGAACAGTACTAGTACTGTGCAGAACTTGTAGGCATGTTTGAGCCTGAAATTGAATCTGAAGTGAGGTGTAGATGTGACAGGTAAGCCAGGAGGATTGGCAGAACCTCGATGGTGGTCTAGATGTCTTTGAATTAGCAGGGGCATGGACAGATAATCTGATTAAAAATATCAAACTCCTCGTCTTTAGAGTGGAGTTAGGGTGGGTGTGGAGAGTAGGCGTGGCCTAGGGTAGTGTCTGAGCGGGTTGTCTGGTTTCCATGAGCCCCTAGTTGTGCTATGGAGGTTTCAAGGTCCTGAGAACCGCCTGTTGTCTTCAGGCGTATCATCTGGGGTGAAATGGTCCAGACTAAAGAAACGCTGTCAAGCTGAACCTTGGCTACCGAGCGACACGCATTTGTCCACACAGATCATATTTCAATTTAATATGTCGACAAAAGTCATATGAGGTTCAGCCGAGCCCAGAGTCAGCAGGTCTGAGGGATAAGAGGAAGTGCTTTTACTAACAGGTGTACTAACCTGATGTAGAAGCTGAAAAATCCTCATGAACAGGAAACAAAACCAACGTGTTAGCTCAGCTCTGATCACAGTCTGGTGTCTAATCACACACTGTGTGTATCCATGTAAATGAGTGTGTATAGATCCTCCATTTTTGGACTAGATGCTCACTAGAGTGGCTCCATATGGTCCATCTGGGCTCCCATCCATTCAGAAAACATTTCCTGGTTGTGTGAGCCAATCAGGCGAGCAGGCCGGCAGGTTTAGCCAGACTTCAGAGTCCCTGGAGATGCAGTCATGTGGCAAAAGCAGAACGCCACACATTTTCATGACCAATCAGGCCGTAGGTAAAGACTTTAATAAGGAAACGCTGCATGTGAGGGTTAGGGTTAATAACTGAAGCAGCAGTCACAGTGGGAATGAGAGCTTCTAACAGCACAGATTACTGCAGGATTGCTGCTTTTACTGGCGTTACACCGTCTGATGAAGACTTGGCGTGCTAGCATCACCTTGATTAACCTTTTCGGTATTTTCTGCATTATTTCTCCTACATTTTTACAGTTTGGGGTGTGAAAAAGAGAGCACCCTACAAACAATGAAGACTTTCAGCTGCATGAGGAAAACCAAGAAGAAAACACAAAAATCTCCTTCTAGGGTCTTAAACTCTGTAGCAGATCTTCATCTTCGTCAATGGTGACGAAGGTTATGTGCTGAAAACTCATTATGGTGGTCTGTTCGCAGTTAAAGACTGAAAAATGGACTTTTTTTGTGCTGACACTTCAGTTTTTGGTACTTTTTATGCCAACACAACCTCTGAGTTAGCAGCCTACACTGAAAACAGCAGGCTTTAGTGACTATTACTTTATGTCACTGATCATCAACTGGCGGCCCGAGGGCCAAATCAGGTCCCCCAAAACTTCCTGTCCGGCCCCCGAAAGATCATTAAATCCAGAAAAGGAGAAACAAAAGATGTTGTGCTTTTAAGGTTATCTTTTGGCTTTAAATGTCTGCAGCTGTTAAATCCATCCCACAAACAATTAATATTAAAAATATTTTAGAATCACTTGGGACTGGGGGCGGAGCAAGCTATGGAGTAGGGAGTGTAGTGGCCTGGCTCTGCAGAGCAACTATATTCTTAGCTATTAAAAGGCATTGTATTCCGACTTTGAGTGGTGGTGAAGCATTATGAAGTGCTTTTGTAAAATACTGACGTCGTTCCATGGCATACCGAGGCGTCAGAGTGCGTCAAACCGGCCAAACCGTTCTGTTCACACCGAGGCCTACCCCGCCCGCTACATCCTCGCCCTCGAGTGAGAAAAGAGTTCCCAGCCCCATGGACCTCGCAGCCGACACAGATGCCTTCAAACGTGAGTTGCTCTCCTCCTTACGAGCGGATTTTGTCAGCATGATGGAGAAGGAGGTTAGCGCGGTACTAGAGACCGAAATGGCGTCTATCAAAACTGATGTGCATGCTATCAGAACGAGATTTGATGACTTTAAGACTGCTATAAACACGGAAGTGGCGTCCCTACGCAGCACACTGGGGGAAGCAGCGTGCAGCTTGACAGCCTGTTCTGATGATGTGGAGACTCTGAAGCGAGAGGTAAAAACGTTTGGGGGCCTTAACTGACTCTCTGCATGATCAATGTGAGGATCTTGAGCTGAGGTCAAGAAGAAATAACCTAAGGATTGTAGGAGTGCCGGAGGGTCCCAATAGCTGCTCTCCAACCACTGTATCCAGCCTGCTGCAAAAGGCCTTCAACTTAAAAGATGCTCCTCTGGTAGATAGATCTCATAGATCACTGCAACCAGTACCAAAACCAGGACAGCTCCCCAGGACCATCGTGGCACGTCTTCATTACTGCAGAGACTGTGATGACATACTGCGTCTCGCTAGAGAAAAACAAAGGATAAAGGTGAACGACATGTCCATTTCAGTCTTCCCTGACTTCACGGCGCGGGTGGCCAACGCCAGAGCAGCCTTCAACTCCGTGAGACAGCAGCTCAGGGGCCTCGATGGAGTTCGGTTCGGCATCCTCCACCCAGCCAAACTGCGCATCACTTTCAACGGCAAGGAGAAGACCTTCATCGACCCCAAGGAAGCTGAAGCTTACATTAGACAGACAGTTGCTCCTTTCAAAACTCAAGCAGGCTGAGTATATGGTAACAGACGCCCTAGACGAACTAGAGGAAACAAAGCCTATGGCTTCACTATGACATTACAAGAGCAGTCTATGCTCCACTTTATAGTGTTTGATTATAAGCTGAGGACTCCTTTTATTTAAGCTAAAAGAATTTTGCTGTCATGGAGTAAAAGTCCTTGAAATATCTTCATTCCATTTTATTACTATTGCTATTATTTGAATTATTGTTATTGTTATTACTTATTTACTGCATTTATTATTATGATTATTATCTAGGTTTCCTCATTCTCCAGCTTTCCTGCTTCTTGTTTTGAAATTTTGGGGGTCCTGAATATACCTCAGCTGAAAAGCACTTTAATTTTAGAGATTCAGCTTTCCTAATTTTATGTCTGAGGAACTTTATACTTGTTTCTCTCAGTATGATGCTATTACTTTTGAAGTTGTTCAGGTTTAATTGTTCACTTTCAAAGTTACAATTGTAGCTGCCAATAACCACTGCAAAGTACATGAAGCTAATTATCAGTATCTCTTTCTGCCTTAAACCTAACAGGTTTCTGTTCTGCTGGCCGGGTCTAGTTAAGTGTTTTTCCTGGTTACAGCCACATCACATGGACCTTTTCGTCCTTAGATTAGAGGGAATTAGTGCGATCTTCCAGTTGGGGGTGATCTGCATATGTTCATCAAGCACCTGCTTTATTTATGCTTTTCTTTCTTTGTCTTAATTTATCTTCTTTTCTCTTCTTTTTGCATGCACTTCTATATGGGGGGCTGTAAATCATTTAGAAATCATCTGCTTGAGGCCATTATACTTCTCTTTAGTCCTTGTGGCAGCGCCTAGCTCTAGCACTTTAGGTTCTATGCGGCTCATCAGTTGGAATATAAAGGGAATTCAACATCCAGTTAAACGTAGTCGTGTGTTTGCCCATTTGAGGTCCCTCGGCCCACAGATAGTTGTCCTGCAAGAAACCCACCTTCATACCAGTGAGCAGACCAAACTCAGGAGAAATTGGGTTAGTCACATATTTTGCTCAAAATGTGGAGATAGGTCTCGGGGTTCAGCTATTCTAGTGCATAAGGCAGATATATGATTGTATCCGGTAAACTCTTTGGTTCTCAAATGATCTTAGCTAATAACTATGGACCCAACTGGGACAACCCACAATTTTTTACTGATTTTATTGCAAAACTGCCAGATCTACACACACATCATTTGATATTATGCGGGGACTTTAACTGTGTGCTGTACCCGGACCTAGACAGATCCAAAACTGGGCCTAATAGTACGATATCTAAAACTGCCAAGGTCCTTCACTCATTTATGGAATCATATAAACTCATAGACCCATGGAGAAAGTTAAATCCCATAACTAAACAGTATTCATTTTTCTCGCCTGTTCACCGTTCTTATTCGCGGATTGATTTTTTTCTTGATTAGCAACGACTGTCTTCAGTATACTACCAGCTGTCAATATCACAGTATTATCATTTCGGACCATGGCCCGGTACAACTGGATCCGTCCCGTCTGAACAGTGTAGTGCCTAGACGTACCTGGCAGTTAGATCCATTGTTGCTGACCAGTAATAAATTTGTCCAGTTTATTAATACTCAAACTGACACGTTTCTAGACATAAACCTGACCCCAGGTATGTCTTATGTCAGTGTTTCCTAACCATTTTTCCTTGGAGCCCCCCCTACACGCTCCTCAGAAAAGCAGAGCCCCCTAGACCTCTGTATGAACTACTTTATAACTGCATTATCATGGTTTTGGTCAATATTTGCAAACCTATTTTTGGCAGCCTCAGAGCAGACAAAGCCTCTCGCCCCCCCTAAGATCTCTGGCGCCCCCCTGGGGGGTCCCGGACCCCAGGTTGGGAACCAAGGTCTTAAGTAACAATCTGGGAGTCCCTAAAGGCCTACCTGAGGGGTCAGATTATTTCCTACTCAGCATTTGAAAAAAGAAACGTATACAGCGTCTTTCAGAATGATCTAATCAGATAAAGACATAGATACAAGGCTTTTGTCTGATTATAGTCCCGAACTTTACAAAGAACGACTATTATTACAGACTGAATATGACAATCTATCAATTAGAGACACTGAACAACTTTTGTTCAAATCAAACAAACATTCTGTGGGCATGGTGAAAAGTCAAGCAGGCTGCTTTCTCACCAACTCAAACAAGCAGCAGCTGGCAGAACCATTTCAGAGATTTGATTTTTCCCACCCCCAAACAATAAACGACACTTTTAGGAAATTTTATAGCGATCTTTACACAAATGACACCAATATAGATATGTCCGACATTAATGCATTTCTTGACAGGACTGAGCTTCCAAACATTAACTCTGACGTTAAATCTCACCAAGAAATTTCTCAAGCTATTGGCTCCATGCGAAGTGGAAAGGCAGCGGGTCCAGACGGATTCCCTATTGAGTTTTTCAAATCATTTTCTCCTAAATTAACTCCTATCCTTGCTTTGGTTTTTCAAGAAATACTTGTAAGAAGACAGTTGCCAGAAACAATGACCCAAGCAGTAATTTCAGTTCCTCCTAAAAAAGGAAAAGACCCCATGGACTGTGCTGCCTATCGGCCAATTAGTATTCTTTGTTCGGACTATAAAATTCTGACTAAAATTCTCTCACAGCGGCTTGAAGCAATAACTCCCGACATCATCGCCCCTGGCAGTCATTCTATAATATGCGTAGACTTTTTCATGTAATCTATTCCTCTCATTCGCTCCAGGACGCAGAGGTTGTGCTTTCTCTTGACGCTGAGAAAGCTTCTGATCGGATAGAGTGGAGGTACCTTCTAGCTGTTCTGGACAGATTTGGCCCAACATTCACCTCTTGGATTAAGCTTCTCTATACCTCTCCTAAAGCTTCAGTACGTACCTACTCTACAATTTCAAATGACTTTCTCCTCCATCGTGGTGTGAGACAAGGATGCTCTCTATCGCCGTATGTGTTTAACTTAGCTATTGAGCCTTTGGCCATCGCCCTCAGAGCAGAGGAAACAGAACTGGGATCATGAGAGGGGGCTCTATTCATCAAACTTCTTTATATGCGGATGATCTTGTCCTCTACATATCTAATCCATTAGCATCCCTTCCTCCACTCATAGATATGTTTAATCTCTTTGGAAGAATTTCAGGATTTAAATTGAATTTTTTAAAAAGTTTGTTATTCCCTGTTAACCAGATAGCTTTAAATTTGAATTACGATACCTTTCCCTTTAAAATGGAGCGCCGTTCCTTCACTTATTCAGGTATTTCAGTTACTTGGTCTTTCAATGATTTATATCCCCATAACTTCAAAAATCTGTTGGAAATGACTAAAAGTGATCTAGTGAAGTGGTCATCCTTGCAGGCAGGGTTACCAAAGTAAAAATGACAGTGTTGCCGTGTTTCTTATATCTATTCCAAATGATCCCCTTTTTCTCACCTACACCTTTTTTCCATGATCTTAATATTCACATCTCCTCGTTTATTTGGCGTGGGTCCACTCCTCGAGCTAGGAGATCTCTCCTGGAAATGCCCAGATCTATGGGAGGACTGGGTTTACCCAACTTTCTATTTTATTACTGGTCAGCGAACATGGCCAAGTTAGTTTACTGGATCTCAGCATTTGAAAACCAGAGAGGTCCCTCCTGGGTACATATGGAAGTTTTTTCCAGTCCTGACACCTCTCCTATTTCTCTAATGTGCTCTTCACTGCCCGTGAAAGCTATCAACAACATAAAAATCCTGTTACTAAGGATTCTCTTCCAGTTTGGTTCCAGCTCAGAAAGCATTTCAACTTTAGTGCTACTTGTGGTCACATGCCCCTGACTAATAACCATCTTTTTCCTGCATCCCTTAGTGATGCAGGATTTCAAATATGGCACAACAAGGTTTGATCTTTTTCAGTGATCTGTTCTCAGACGGCATCTTTATGACTTTTGAAACCCTTTGGCGAGATCATGATCTACCAAGAACACATTTCTTTAGATACCTTCAGGCCTGGAGTTTTGCCAGAAATCACTTCCACATATTACTGGCAAGAACACCCTTGACACAATATTAGACTGGGACCCGGGTGCTAGAGGTAACATTGCTGAATTATATAAAATATTCCAGGCTAATGGTGCGTCTTCCTTGGACAAAACTAAACCTGCATGGGAGCAGGATCTAAATATTGAGATTGCAGCTGGGATGTGGGAGCACGCTGTACAGCGCATTCACACAACTTCACTCTGTGTCAGGCATATTCTAATCCAGCTTAAGATTCTGCACAGATTACATCTCACTAGAGCTAAACTGTCCCGGTTTTATGGTAACACAGATCCTACATGTATAAGATGTCACCAAAAGCCTGCAACGGCTGGACATATGTTTTGTGAATGCTCATCTCTACACTCATTTTGGAGCAGCATTTTTGATGCTTTCTCAAGCATCTTCCAGTTAACAATTCAACCCAACCCGCTGATGGCTATATTTGGTGTGCCAGATGAGGGCATAAACATTACCATCCCTCAGGCTAACTTTGTGGCGTTTGCCTCACTCCAGGCTCAGAGGCTTATTCTTCGCAACTGGAAGTTGGAAAAGCCCCCATCATTTATATCTTGGGTAAAAGAAATGTTATCTCTAATTCCACTGGAAAAGCTTAGATACAATAGATTCAAATCCAGAAAGAAATGTATTAATACCTGCTCTCCATTTCTAGAATTCACTATCACTCTTTCTTTTCCAGCTGTATGAATACTTGGTCTTCTCTTGACCATTTCATTATCAGTACTTGTGTGAGCCTATATGAGCCTGTGCACAAACTTTGTTTGACGTGTTTGTCCCATTCTCAGCGTATTGCTGCTGTACATCTAGGTCTCCACTTTAATGTGTGATACTGAATGGTCAATCAGTGGTGCCCTATGCCAATAGTTGCCCCTCCTCTGGTAAGATGCACGCATTTTTGGATATAAATGATTCTCAAACATGCTTGGTGTTATTTGCCTTTCTCCTTTTTATATTTTTGTACCTTGTTTATTTATTTGCTTTTGTATTATTGTTATTCGTTTGTTATTATCATTTATTTTATTTATCTATTTTAAATATGTATGATTTTCTTTACTTGTTTTCGTCAGGTGTCACGTTATGGGGTGGGGGGATTGTTCCTTGTTTGTATTTATGTTCTCCTGCATTATTTTTCTTTATAATAATGTAAAAATGTATAAATAAAGTTGGAAAAAAAAGAATCACTTAACACTTGATCTGTTTAAGATTTATTCATTTATTTAGGCTATCATATCTGCCATGAACCGGCACCACAGCTGCGCTATTGACTGTTGACTGGTCCGATCACGTCTCCTAAAGGTCCGCTCCCATCCTCACTCAGCTCCTGCGTGTGAAAGTATTCGGAGAAAAAAGAAACTTACTAAAACGATAGACTGGAACTGTGAATAAACGCCAAATTTAAATAACAGTCAATCAAGATGCTGCAAAAGTGTCAAAGACTCTGCAGTCCCTGTAGGAGATTGTCTGATGCTGGTGAATGTACAGCTGCATCATGAGGAGGAGGAGGAGACAGAGCAGCAGAGGCTGGTGTGTGACAGGAGAGCAGAGGTTAGTGAATGAGCTCTGTAGAGTATCAGAATAGAAGCTGAAAGCATTATTAGACTGTGGCTCTCCTTTATTTAGGAAGAAAACATGGTTTTAGATTAAATCTGTAGCTCTTCTATGATCTGAAGAATGAAGAGATGGTTCAGTCCTCTTACTACACCTTCAAAGTTCTCACTCATTTCTGACTGTCAGCATTTATTTTACATTTGGACTACATTTTTTAGTTTGAAAGTAAAAATCTGATAAATAATAGCAGACATTTTTAAGTAATGACTTGCTTTTGCAGATGTGTCCACCTTACTCACATCAGAACAGTGAAACACCATTAGATGTGTCTGTGCCTTACTGCTGAGCTCTCAGCAGAGACTTGACTTCTTTATGTCCATGTGTGATGATGAGATCTGTTGTTCTGTGTTCAGCTGCTGAGAACAGAGGAGGTAACTTCTAGAGGTCTAAAGTTTGACTCTACATTGTGGTATTATTCAGTAATGTTACATTAAGGTCAGTATCTCCATCTGTTGGTCTTGAGTTTACCATGTTATGCTCTCAGCAGATTTTTGCAGCGTTCAGTATCTTTGAGCTCAGACTAGAGAATGTTCTGGACTTTATCTGTTGTTGAACAAACATTTGCATAAAGAAAGCATTTTTGTGTTGATACGGGTATTTAAATCTTCAGAAATAGTACTGTAAGGTACATTTAGAATAGACAAAAAAGTGCTATTAATTTGCGGTTAATCGTGAGTTAACTATGGAATTTGTGAGATTAATTGCGATTAAAAATTTTAATCTATTGACAGCCCTAGTTTTTACAGAAATTGACTGTCATTATCAGTATATATTTAAAAATAGGGTAACGGTTGGCAGAAGTGCTGCAAAAATGAGCAGATAAAGCAGTGAAAAGGGAAGAGAGTGGCACAAACTGGTTAGAAGTGGCAAAATGGGTTGTGGAGTGGCACAAAGGGACAGAAATTGGCAAAAAAAAAGTTCAGAGTAGAGGTTAAAATGTGGCAAAAATTAAAAAAGGTGAAAAAAGGGGCAAACAGTATCAAAAATTGGTTACAAAGGACAAAAATAGTCCAAAAAAGTAATGAAAAAGGGTTAAACATGGCAAAAAATTATTTTAAAAAAAATGGCACAAAAGGGATAAATCATACGGGAAAAGTGGTTTAAATGGATTAAAGAATGGCAAAACTGGATTTAAGAGGCAAAATTGGCCTAAAAGTGGCAAAAATTGGTTTTGAAGTTGAAAAAAAAGTCATGGAAAGGGGTTAAAAAGAAGCAAAAATAGAAGAAAAGTGCACAAAGGGGATAAAACATGCAGGAAAAGTGGTTATAATGGGGTTAAATCATGCAAAAGTGTTGTTAAAGAGACACAACGGGGCAGAAAGTATCAGAAAGGGGTCAAAAGTTTAAAAAAGAGTTAATATTGGTGCTAAAATCCCATTCTCGGATTTCCAGGGGCCCAGCCAGCTCTGTTGTCAGGCCTGTCTCCTTGTGGCCTGCTGAATAATAGAGAGTAGGGAAAGACTGAACTCCAAATACTACTACAACAACATTTCAATCAGACCAGAACATTTCTTTAATGTTTGTGTGTGTGAAAGTCCAGCCCCAGAGTTTCTGTGGAGACTAAATCTGGCCCTGGTGCAAAAGTACTTGATGACCCGTGCTTTATGTTAAAAAATACAATAAAACATGATTTTTTTAAGTGTGAGAACTCTGAAGACCAGTCTGGTTCTAAAACACCAGCCACACTGGTTTCTCTGTGTTTCATGCAAAGAAGAGATTTAATGAAAGCGTAATGAAATGAAACACAGCATTAACTAAATGTTTAAATGGGCTGTCAAGTGATTACGGTTTTGAAATCACAGTCATTCTCTGTATTTAGTCTTTAATCTGAATCTTTCCTCTTTTCTAATACTTGATGCTCCGTCATCTTACCTCTCAGAACTGTCTGTGTTGTGTTTTAGTCTGCTAAGGGTTCTTTACCTCCTGTTTGGATCAAATCCTCTCAGAGACAGTAATAGATGGAAGGATGTGATAAAGACGTAACCACAGAAGAAGAAACATGCCATCTATCAGAAAGAAAATACAAGAAAACAGAAGAGGAGTACCTTTTCTTTACATTTTTTTAACTGTAAAGTGAAATGAGCCCTTTAACTGTGCAGCTGCTGCAGGGCCTCAACAGCGGTGCAACAAGACCTGATGGCATGCTGTTATTATAATTGAATGCATGAATTATGGACCTGAAATGGACTGCAATCAATGCTTTAGTGCTGAACCCCCCAGTATTATTTATTTCTTCCTTTTAGTAGCCAAACTTTGCAAACAAACTCCTGTTAATTGCACAAATGCATGGTGCAGACAGCCAAGCCTTAAGTCTGCAACCAGGCCAGTCTGTAGGAGTACAGTCTGCTGCAGTGTTTCTCAGCCATGTTTCCCTGGAGCCCCCCCCCACCACCACCACCACACTAAGACTGCATGTTCATCTGTAATATTTAAGATCTTGCCCATGCAGGGGTCTCTCTGTTCCTCTCCTCTCTAATTTCACAGTTAGTCCTGTGGTTTTCCTCATTTTAGCCCACATCCTCCTGTTTCTGCCTCTGAGGATCTTTAACTGACTGGTAGTAAGTTTTTACAAAGAGGCAGGAACGTTTGGATCTGTGGACGTGTCTCTGTCTCTCTATGAGGATTCAGGCTGCTGCCCACACTTCCCTAGCAACGGTTTCCCCGGCAACTCTTGTCAGGAAGCAGTAAGACGCCAGATAAACCTTGCAGAAGGCTTTTCACAGCTTTGCATCCTGAGACGTTTCCCTGCGAGGCAAAAAGGGACGTGGAGGAAAGAAAAACCTGTTTGAGGTTCAGCCATCACCGGCAGGAAATGTGCAGGCTGAGGGAGCTGATGTGGGAGTCAGCTGACAGGGAGGAAGTCCATAAATCCTCACCACAGAGCGTCAACGTTTAAGATTATTACAGTAGAAAGCCTAAAAGCACTCGACTCTCCAGAGAGGTGATGTTTCTGACGGTTACAGATTAGAGGTGTCTCCACGATAACGTTCTTCTCAGTCAGAAGCATCGATACGGAACTCTCTTGGCTCATTACTGGGGTGTAAATCACCAGTTTATCCCCTTTACTGGGGTGTAAATCACCAGTTTATCCTCATTACTGGGGTGTAAATCACCAGTTTATCCTCATTACTGGGGTGTAAATCACCAGTTTATCCTCATTACTGGGGTGTAAATCACCAGTTTATCCTCATTACTGGGGTGTAAACCACCAGTTTATCCCCTTTACTGGGATGTAAATCACCAGTTTATCCTCATTACTGGGGTGTAAATCACCAGTTTATCCCCTTTACTGGGATGTAAACCACCAGTTTATCCCCTTTACTGGGGTGTAAATCACCAGTTTATCCTCATTACTGGGATGTAAACCACCAGTTTATCCTCATTACTGGGGTGTAAATCACCAGTTTATCCTCATTACTGGGGTGTAAATCACCAGTTTATCCTCATTATTGGGATGTAAATCACCAGTTTATCCTCATTACTGGGATGTAAATCACCAGTTTATCCTCATTCCTGGGATGTAAATCACCAGTTTATCCCCTTTACTGGGATGTAAATCACCAGTTTATCCTCATTACTGGGGTGTAAATCACCAGTTTATCCCCTTTACTGGGGTGTAAATCACCAGTTTATCCTCATTACTGGGGTGTAAATCACCAGTTTATCCCCTTTACTGGGGTGTAAATCACCAGTTTATCCTCATTACTGGGGTGTAAATCACCAGTTTATCCTAATTACTGGGGTGTAAATCACCAGTTTATCCTCATTACTGGGGTGTAAATCACCAGTTTATCCTCATTACTGGGGTGTAAATCACCAGTTTATCCTCATTACTGGGGTGTAAATCACCAGTTTATCCCCTTTACTGGGGTGTAAATCACCAGTTTATCTTCATTACTGGGGTGTAAACCACCAGTTTATCCCCTTTACTGGGGTGTAAATCACCAGTTTATCCCCTTTACTGGGGTGTAAATCACCAGTTTATCCTCATTACTGGGGTGTAAATCACCAGTTTATCCCCTTTACTGGGGTGTAAATCACCAGTTTATCCTCATTACTGGGGTGTAAACCACCAGTTTATCCTCATTACTGGGGTGTAAATCACCAGTTTATCCCCTTTACTGGGGTGTAAATCACCAGTTTATCCCCTTTACTGGGGTGTAAATCACCAGTTTATCCTCATTACTGGGGTGTAAATCACCAGTTTATCCCCTTTACTGGGGTGTAAATCACCAGTTTATCCTCATTACTGGGGTGTAAATCACCAGTTTATCCCCTTTACTGGGGTGTAAATCACCAGTTTATCCCCTTTACTGGGGTGTAAACCACCAGTTTATCCTCATTACTGGGGTGTAAATCACCAGTTTATCCCCTTTACTGGGGTGTAAATCACCAGTTTATCCCCTTTACTGGGGTGTAAATCACCAGTTTATCCCCTTTACTGGGGTGTAAATAACCAGTTTATCCTCATTACTGGGGTGTAAATCACCAGTTTATCCCCTTTACTGGGGTGTAAATCACCAGTTTATCCTCATTACTGGGGTGTAAATCACCAGTTTATCCCCATTACTGGGGTGTAAATCACCAGTTTATCCCCTTTACTGGGGTGTAAATCACCAGTTTATCCCCTTTACTGGGGTGTAAATCACCAGTTTATCCCCTTTACTGGGGTGTAAATCACCAGTTTATCCTCATTACTGGGGTGTAAATCACCAGTTTATCCTCATTACTGGGGTGTAAACCACCAGTTTATCCTCATTACTGGGGTGTAAATCACCAGTTTATCCCCTTTACTGGGGTGTAAATCACCAGTTTATCCCCTTTACTGGGGTGTAAATCACCAGTTTATCCTCATTACTGGGGTGTAAATCACCAGTTTATCCTCATTACTGGGGTGTAAACCACCAGTTTATCCCCTTTACTGGGATGTAAACCACCAGTTTATCCTCATTACTGGGGTGTAAACCACCAGTTTATCCTCATTACTGGGGTGTAAATCACCAGTTTATCCCCTTTACTGGGGTGTAAACCACCAGTTTATCCCCTTTACTGGGATGTAAACCACCAGTTTATCCTCATTACTGGGGTGTAAACCACCAGTTTATCCTCATTACTGGGGTGTAAATCACCAGTTTATCCTCATTACTGGGATGTAAATCACCAGTTTATCCCCTTTACTGGGATGTAAATCACCAGTTTATCCTCATTACTGGGGTGTAAATCACCAGTTTATCCCCTTTACTGGGATGTAAACCACCAGTTTATCCCCTTTACTGTGGTGTAAATCACCAGTTTATCCTCATTACTGGGGTGTAAATCACCAGTTTATCCTCATTACTGGGATGTAAATCACCAGTTTATCCCCTTTACTGGGATGTAAACCACCAGTTTATCCCCTTTACTGGGGTGTAAATCACCAGTTTATCCCCATTACTGGGGTGTAAATCACCAGTTTATCCCCATTACTGGGGTGTAAATCACCAGTTTATCCCCTTTACTGGGGTGTAAATCACCAGTTTATCCCCATTACTGGGGTGTAAATCACCAGTTTATCCCCTTTACTGGGATGTAAACCACCAGTTTATCCCCTTTACTGGGGTGTAAATCACCAGTTTATCCTAATTACTGGGGTGTAAATCACCAGTTTATCCTCATTACTGGGATGTAAATCACCAGTTTATCCTCATTACTGGGGTGTAAATCACCAGTTTATCCTCATTACTGGGGTGTAAATCACCAGTTTATCCCCTTTACTGGGGTGTAAATCACCAGTTTATCCCCTTTACTGGGGTGTAAATCACCAGTTTATCCTCATTACTGGGGTGTAAATCACCAGTTTATCCCCTTTACTGGGGTGTAAATCACCAGTTTATCCCCTTTACTGGGGTGTAAATCACCAGTTTATCCCCTTTACTGGGGTGTAAATCACCAGTTTATCCTCATTACTGGGGTGTAAATCACCAGTTTATCCCCTTTACTGGGGTGTAAATCACCAGTTTATCCTCATTACTGGGGTGTAAATCACCAGTTTATCCTCATTACTGGGGTGTAAATCACCAGTTTATCCTAATTACTGGGGTGTAAATCACCAGTTTATCCTCATTACTGGGGTGTAAATCACCAGTTTATCCCCTTTACTGGGGTGTAAATCACCAGTTTATCCTCATTACTGGGGTGTAAATCACCAGTTTATCCTAATTACTGGGGTGTAAATCACCAGTTTATCCTCATTACTGGGGTGTAAATCACCAGTTTATCTTCATTACTGGGGTGTAAACCACCAGTTTATCCCCTTTACTGGGGTGTAAATCACCAGTTTATCCCCTTTACTGGGGTGTAAATCACCAGTTTATCCTCATTACTGGGGTGTAAATCACCAGTTTATCCCCTTTACTGGGGTGTAAATCACCAGTTTATCCTCATTACTGGGGTGTAAACCACCAGTTTATCCTCATTACTGGGGTGTAAATCACCAGTTTATCCCCTTTACTGGGGTGTAAATCACCAGTTTATCCCCTTTACTGGGGTGTAAATCACCAGTTTATCCTCATTACTGGGGTGTAAACCACCAGTTTATCCCCTTTACTGGGGTGTAAATCACCAGTTTATCCTCATTACTGGGGTGTAAATCACCAGTTTATCCCCTTTACTGGGGTGTAAATCACCAGTTTATCCTCATTACTGGGGTGTAAATCACCAGTTTATCCCCTTTACTGGGGTGTAAATCACCAGTTTATCCCCTTTACTGGGGTGTAAATCACCAGTTTATCCCCTTTACTGGGGTGTAAATCACCAGTTTATCCTCATTACTGGGGTGTAAATCACCAGTTTATCCTCATTACTGGGGTGTAAACCACCAGTTTATCCTCATTACTGGGGTGTAAATCACCAGTTTATCCCCTTTACTGGGGTGTAAATCACCAGTTTATCCCCTTTACTGGGGTGTAAATCACCAGTTTATCCTCATTACTGGGGTGTAAATCACCAGTTTATCCTCATTACTGGGGTGTAAACCACCAGTTTATCCCCTTTACTGGGATGTAAACCACCAGTTTATCCTCATTACTGGGGTGTAAACCACCAGTTTATCCTCATTACTGGGGTGTAAATCACCAGTTTATCCCCTTTACTGGGGTGTAAATCACCAGTTTATCCTCATTACTGGGGTGTAAACCACCAGTTTATCCTCATTACTGGGGTGTAAATCACCAGTTTATCCTCATTACTGGGATGTAAATCACCAGTTTATCCCCTTTACTGGGATGTAAATCACCAGTTTATCCTCATTACTGGGGTGTAAATCACCAGTTTATCCTCATTACTGGGGTGTAAATCACCAGTTTATCCTCATTACTGGGGTGTAAATCACCAGTTTATCCTCATTACTGGGATGTAAATCACCAGTTTATCCCCTTTACTGGGATGTAAACCACCAGTTTATCCCCTTTACTGGGGTGTAAATCACCAGTTTATCCCCATTACTGGGGTGTAAATCACCAGTTTATCCCCATTACTGGGGTGTAAATCACCAGTTTATCCCCTTTACTGGGATGTAAACCACCAGTTTATCCCCTTTACTGGGGTGTAAATCACCAGTTTATCCTCATTACTGGGGTGTAAATCACCAGTTTATCCTCATTACTGGGATGTAAATCACCAGTTTATCCTCATTACTGGGGTGTAAATCACCAGTTTATCCCCTTTACTGGGGTGTAAATCACCAGTTTATCCTCATTACTGGGGTGTAAATCACCAGTTTATCCCCTTTACTGGGGTGTAAATCACCAGTTTATCCCCTTTACTGGGGTGTAAATCACCAGTTTATCCTCATTACTGGGGTGTAAATCACCAGTTTATCCCCTTTACTGGGGTGTAAATCACCAGTTTATCCTCATTACTGGGGTGTAAATCACCAGTTTATCCTCATTACTGGGGTGTAAATCACCAGTTTATCCCCTTTACTGGGGTGTAAATCACCAGTTTATCCTCATTACTGGGGTGTAAATCACCAGTTTATCCTCATTACTGGGGTGTAAATCACCAGTTTATCCCCTTTACTGGGGTGTAAATCACCAGTTTATCCCCTTTACTGGGGTGTAAATCACCAGTTTATCCTCATTACTGGGGTGTAAATCACCAGTTTATCCCCTTTACTGGGGTGTAAATCACCAGTTTATCCCCTTTACTGGGGTGTAAATCACCAGTTTATCCTCATTACTGGGGTGTAAATCACCAGTTTATCCCCTTTACTGGGGTGTAAATCACCAGTTTATCCTCATTACTGGGGTGTAAATCACCAGTTTATCCTCATTACTGGGGTGTAAATCACCAGTTTATCCCCATTACTGGGGTGTAAATCACCAGTTTATCCCCTTTACTGGGGTGTAAACCACCAGTTTATCCCCATTACTGGGGTGTAAATCACCAGTTTATCCCCTTTACTGGGGTGTAAATCACCAGTTTATCCCCATTACTGGGGTGTAAATCACCAGTTTATCCCCATTACTGGGGTGTAAATCACCAGTTTATCCCCATTACTGGGGTGTAAATCACCAGTTTATCCCCTTTACTGGGGTGTAAATCACCAGTTTATCCTCATTACTGGGGTGTAAATCACCAGTTTATCCTCATTACTGGGGTGTAAATCACCAGTTTATCCCCATTACTGGGGTGTAAATCACCAGTTTATCCTCATTACTGGGGTGTAAATCACCAGTTTATCCCCTTTACTGGGGTGTAAATCACCAGTTTATCCCCTTTACTGGGGTGTAAATCACCAGTTTATCCCCTTTACTGGGGTGTAAATCATCAGTTTATCCTCATTACTGGGGTGTAAATCACCAGTTTATCCTCATTACTGGGGTGTAAATCACCAGTTTATCCCCTTTACTGGGGTGTAAATCACCAGTTTATCCCCTTTACTGGGGTGTAAATCACCAGTTTATCCTCATTACTGGGGTGTAAATCACCAGTTTATCCCCTTTACTGGGGTGTAAATCACCAGTTTATCCCCTTTACTGGGGTGTAAATCACCAGTTTATCCTCATTACTGGGGTGTAAATCACCAGTTTATCCTCATTACTGGGATGTAAATCACCAGTTTATCCCCTTTACTGGGGTGTAAATCACCAGTTTATCCCCTTTACTGGGGTGTAAATCACCAGTTTATCCTCATTACTGGGGTGTAAATCACCAGTTTATCCTCATTACTGGGATGTAAATCACCAGTTTATCCCCTTTACTGGGATGTAAATCACCAGTTTATCCTCATTACTGGGGTGTAAATCACCAGTTTATCCCCTTTACTGGGATGTAAACCACCAGTTTATTCCCTTTACTGGGGTGTAAATCACCAGTTTATCCTCATTACTGGGGTGTAAATCACCAGTTTATCCCCTTTACTGGGATGTAAATCACCAGTTTATCCCCTTTACTGGGGTGTAAATCACCAGTTTATCCCCTTTACTGGGGTGTAAATCACCAGTTTATCCCCATTACTGGGGTGTAAACCACCAGTTTATCCCCTTTACTGGGGTGTAAATCACCAGTTTATCCTCATTACTGGGATGTAAATCACCAGTTTATCCTCATTACTGGGGTGTAAATCACCAGTTTATCCCCTTTACTGGGATGTAAATCACCAGTTTATCCTCATTACTGGGGTGTAAATCACCAGTTTATCCTAATTACTGGGGTGTAAATCACCAGTTTATCCTAATTACTGGGGTGTAAATCACCAGTTTATCCCCTTTACTGGGATGTAAATCACCAGTTTATCCTCATTACTGGGGTGTAAATCACCAGTTTATCCTCATTACTGGGGTGTAAATCACCAGTTTATCCTCATTACTGGGGTGTAAATAACCAGTTTATCCTCATTACTGGGGTGTAAACCACCAGTTTATCCTCATTACTGGGGTGTAAATCACCAGTTTATCCTCATTACTGGGATGTAAATCACCAGTTTTTTCCCCTTACTGGGGTGTAAATCACCAGTTTATCCTCATTACTGGGATGTAAATCACCAGTTTATCCCCTTTACTGGGGTGTAAATCACCAGTTTATCCTCATTACTGGGATGTAAATCACCAGTTTATTCCCTTTACTGGGGTGTAAATCACCAGTTTATTCCCTTTACTGGGATGTAAATCACCAGTTTATTCCCTTTACTGGGGTGTAAATCACCAGTTTATCCTCATTACTGGGGTGTAAATCACCAGTTTATCCTCATTACTGGGATGTAAATCACCAGTTTATCCTCATTACTGGGATGTAAATCACCAGTTTATTCCCTTTACTGGGGTGTAAATCACCAGTTTATCCCCTTTACTGGGGTGTAAATCACCAGTTTATCCTCATTACTGGGGTGTAAATCACCAGTTTATCCCCTTTACTGGGGTGTAAATCACCAGTTTATCCTCATTACTGGGGTGTAAATCACCAGTTTATCCTCATTACTGGGATGTAAATCACCAGTTTATTCCCTTTACTGGGGTGTAAATCACCAGTTTATCCCCTTTACTGGGGTGTAAATCACCAGTTTATCCCCTTTACTGGGGTGTAAATCACCAGTTTATCCCCTTTACTGGGGTGTAAACCACCAGTTTATCCTCATTACTGGGGTGTAAATCACCAGTTTATCCTCATTACTGGGGTGTAAATCACCAGTTTATCCCCTTTACTGGGGTGTAAACCACCAGTTTATCCTCATTACTGGGGTGTAAATCACCAGTTTATCCTCATTACTGGGGTGTAAATCACCAGTTTATCCCCTTTACTGGGGTGTAAATCACCAGTTTATCCTCATTACTGGGGTGTAAATCACCAGTTTATCCCCTTTACTGGGGTGTAAATCACCAGTTTATCCTCATTACTGGGGTGTAAATCACCAGTTTATCCCCTTTACTGGGGTGTAAATCACCAGTTTATCCTCATTACTGGGGTGTAAATCACCAGTTTATCCCCTTTACTGGGGTGTAAACCACCAGTTTATCCTCATTACTGGGGTGTAAATCACCAGTTTATCCCCTTTACTGGGGTGTAAATCACCAGTTTATCCTCATTACTGGGGTGTAAACCACCAGTTTATCCTCATTACTGGGGTGTAAATCACCAGTTTATCCTCATTACTGGGGTGTAAATCACCAGTTTATCCTCATTACTGGGGTGTAAATCACCAGTTTATCCACTTTACTGGGGTGTAAATCACCAGTTTATCCTCATTACTGGGGTGTAAACCACCAGTTTATCCTCATTACTGGGGTGTAAATCACCAGTTTATCCTCATTACTGGGGTGTAAATCACCAGTTTATCCTCATTACTGGGGTGTAAATCACCAGTTTATCCTCATTACTGGGGTGTAAATCACCAGTTTATCCCCTTTACTGGGGTGTAAATCACCAGTTTATCCCCTTTACTGGGGTGTAAATCACCAGTTTATCCCCTTTACTGGGGTGTAAATCACCAGTTTATCCCCTTTACTGGGGTGTAAATCACCAGTTTATCCCCTTTACTGGGGTGTAAATCACCAGTTTATCCTCATTACTGGGGTGTAAACCACCAGTTTATCCTCATTACTGGGGTGTAAATCACCAGTTTATCCTCATTACTGGGGTGTAAACCACCAGTTTATCCTCATTACTGGGGTGTAAACCACCAGTTTATCCTCATTACTGGGGTGTAAATCACCAGTTTATCCCCTTTACTGGGGTGTAAACCACCAGTTTATCCCCTTTACTGGGGTGTAAACCACCAGTTTATCCTCATTACTGGGGTGTAAATCACCAGTTTATCCCCTTTACTGGGGTGTAAACCACCAGTTTATCCCCATACGATACCATATCAATATCTTGGACAACGATATTTTCCGATATCACCATATCAGCCATGATACGATTTCTGTTCGGCCCAGGATAACCTTGCAACGCTGATGGATTCGCCTGTTTCCTTGTTTCTCACTGGTGAATCCATCTTCAAAGCTCCCATCAGAACCGTTTGGGCCCGGTTAGCCAGTGACAGGACCAATCAGCGACGAGGGGCGGTACTTTCAGGCACGGCAGTTTTGTGACGTAAACAAGCAGCAGCAGGAGCTGGTGCAGTTATGGAGGAAGAGATTAGCGTGGCTGCTGCTAAAGCGCCAGTTTTATCAGAACTTGACGACATTTCTTAGTTAAAAGAAGAACAAAGAACAGCAGTGAGCTGTTTTCTTTTCAAAAACCACAAAAGTCGAGTACTGACATGTCTACAGTCGCCATGTTTCACGCCAAACCTTGGTAGCAGCGCAAACGCCGCTCGATAGCGGCTACGTCATGTGTTTTGTTGCTCTGTTTGGCCCGTGGAGATGTGACAGACAGAACGTTCATCCAATCACACTCTGAGTTTTTTTCAAAGCCTCTGCCTTTTCTCAAACGTTTCCTGTTGAAGCTTTCACAGATGGATGTGTGTGAGACACACACATCCATCTGGCGTGTCGTATTAGGCCCAGGACCAATATCAGGCGATTTATGCAAAAATTTCACACAGTTACAGAAAAAAAAGCGTTTGTGCAGTGAAATGATAGTCAGGTGTCTGTATTTAATAAAAATATCTCTTTAACAAAAACGACCTGATAACCTTTAAACCAGGAACACAATCATGAACATGTGTGTTAAAACAGCAAACATTTGTATTTCCTCACATCCTCAGATCACTCTGAAGCTGAGGTTTTCAAACTTTTTTAACCCATGGCACATCAACGGTTAAGCAAAATCTCAAGGCGCACCATATTCACATTGTTAAAAGTGATGCAAAACATGGCAAAATTGGGCAAAAAGTGGTGAAATGAAGTAAAAAAAGGGCAAAAATTGGCAAAAAGTGTCCAAACAATGGGTTAATGGTGGCAAAAACTCTTTGAAGTGTCAATACAGTAAAAAGGCTTGGCAGAGGTAGTAAAAATGGCTTGAAAGTGATGAAAAAATGTGGCAAAAATGGAAAAAAGGGGCAAAACAAAGACGAAAACAGGCAAAAGTGGCACAGTGTTGGAATAATGGGCTCAAAGTAGCGAAACGGTGGTTAAAAGGGGTTAAAAGTGATGAAAAATTTGGCAAACAATGGCCCAACTATAGCAAAATTGGCAAAAAAAAAGTGGCCAGACAATGGGTAAAGAGTGGCAAAAATTAGTGAAAATGTCAAAAAGGTGGCAATAATGGGTGACCAGTGGCAATAAAGTTAGTAAAAATGGGTTAAAAGTGCGGAAAATAGGGCAAAAAACAAAAGCAAAAAATGGGTGAAAATTGGCATAATGTGGCAAAAATGGGTTAAAAGTAGCATAAAGGTGGTAAAAAATGATTAAAAGTTGCAAACAGTTGGTTAAAAGAGTTTAAAAGTGGTAAAAAAAATGGTCAAAAATGCTGCTGATCCAACACACATGCACTGATATCCATAAATCACACCTGGGGAGGCCCATTCTCTGCTTCTATTGGTTCAGAGGTCCAGCCAGATCTGTGCACAGGCCTGGTTACAGTAGGTACCATAAAGTTGTAGTAATAACGTACGGTTGCACAAATTCACAAGGCCAGTAGTGAGCCCTGCCACACCACTGCTCTAAAGCACCAACGTGGACTTCTCTGCAGCCCTTTATAACAACGATCCAAGTCTTTGACCTGTGTCTTTAACTTATTCACACACATGTGGACTTCAACAGATCCTGGTCTGTATCAGCCCTTCATTCTTTACACAGGGGCCTGTTGATGAGGCAGGTGGGGGTGAAGAGAACAGCTGTCCTGCTGGACCAGGCTAACAGACAGATTATATTTTCTTTATAAATCTGAGGTGAGAAATAAAATCAGTGTATCAAAGGAGACCTGCAGCAGCGGACCTCTCCCTCTCTGTGTTTCTGCTGCAGACAGCTCTCACTCTGCCTCAGCCATAATGAGTGGAGGGTTTTTATCCGTGAATGACCTCATACGGCGGTTATATATGGATGAAGACGTAGACGTAGTCGGTGAAGTAAGGGGGGAGGCCCGTCCTGCAGCAGCGTGTGTCTGAAATCTGTCCACACAGCCCAGAGAGGGGAGGAGATCCTCTCTCCCTCAGCTGCTGCTGCTAGTTAGCTAGCTTGCTGCTAGCTTGTTGAAGACGCTGCCTGCCTGGGGCGGAAACCGTCAACAGGCAGGCGGGGGAAATTTCAAATAAAAGCGTAGCTTGAAGCATCGATTTAGATCAATGTTTTGACTTCCCATCGATCTGATTGGATCATTAATCAACCAATCGATATATCCATGTAGATGAATGAGTGGTTCCACCTCTACTCATGAAGTACGCTAACTTTAAACTCACTCAGCTCATTCACCACTGGATGGATATTTTTAACCAACAGGTCAGAGTTTGGAAAGCTGGCGCTCTGAGCTGATGAGGGGCGGCTGAAGCCTGTGGACTTTCCGCTGCTCCCACAGTCTGGGTTTTGATTTTTGATTTTTGTCAGGCCCACAGCTGAAGCTCCAAGCTCTGGGGTAGAGACAGGAACGTTTCCTGTCCCTGTAACTTTTTCTTCACATGCCCAGTCAACCTCTTTACCATTCATCCCAGTAAACCCTCCCTCAGAGCTATCAGGATGATAGTTACTGTGATGCTCTCATCTCTGAACCCTCAGATCTATCAGGATGATAGTTACTGTGATGCCCTCATCTCTGAACCCTCAGATCTATCAGGATGATAGTTACTGTGATGCTCTCATCTCTGAACCCTCAGATCTATCAGGATGATAGTTACTGTGATGCTCTCATCTCTGAACCCTCAGATCTATCAGGATGATAGTTACTGTGATGCTCTCATCTCTGAACCCTCAGATCTATCAGGATGATAGTTACTGTGATGCCCTCATCTCTGAACCCTCAGATCTATCAGGATGATAGTTACTGTGATGCTCTCATCTCTGAACCCTCAGATCTATCAGGATGATAGTTACTGTGATGCTCTCATCTCTGAACCCTCAGATCTATCAGGATGATAGTTACTGTGATGCCCTCATCTCTGAACCCTCAGATCTATCAGGATGATAGTTACTGTGATGCCCTCATCTCTGTGTTGAATCTATGCTGAAGCATACACTGTAGGTCCATTAAGCCCTGAACCCTCACTGACATGCAACTCCATTAAAAGGTAACCACATGTCAAAACAGCAAACACCACAAGCCCTGTGATTGGTCTGCTGGGTTGCACTGACTGTCCCAGTCTGGCCCAGTCCCAGTGACATCTACAGACATACTGGGACTAAAATAACTGCAGACAGCAGTAGACTTCCCAGCATTGGTGATGCACGTCCTCCTCCATGTGCCTCAGCTGATTCTTCATCTCCTTCATCTCCTTCGATGCCTCCTCTCCTTTCTTCCTGCTCTAACTGTAGCCGCTGATCAGTGTTCATCAGCTTAAGCTCCAGGCTAACACGCTCAGTTTAAGTTGCTGTGATTTGGGACGTGGCACACAAACGGCCCTGCTGAGTGTCTGTTGGGTGGAGGATTGCAGACCAAGGTGCAGAAGTACGTGGTGCTCTCAGCAGTGGATTAGACTCAGGAGTATAAAACCAGCCTTCAGTCAGCAGATGCTCATAGAAGGTCTCTTATGATGGAGAAAAGTCCATCATAAGTTGTTTTTCAAACACTGACACCATCTCTGATGTGACTCTAGAGGTCCTCAGAGCTGGAGGTGGTGGGTTTGTGAATCTGTCCCTGTAAAAACTTCACTTTTCTCCTTGACCCTGAATCTTCTGCTTTGTTCCTGGCTCACAGACGTGGATCTCTGGAGTGTTTGTTAGATATTGATGTTGAATTCTGGCAGTCAGGTGTCGCTCTCACTTCACAGGAATGTGTATCCTGAGAAGTTGTTGTTGTAGGGACACGGGCTGGAAGGTGAAGAACACCCCCCCCAGTTCTGACAGGGTCACAGTCTCCCCTTTGTCACCGGCACACACAAATCAACACACTCACACATGCTTCAACCTCCAGACAGCTTATTTTAGGAGGGCGCTGCACATTGTTCAGGAATGTCATGATCTACTGCTGTGGGGAATGCTGCGTTCATAAATCAGACGGTGAGCCGTATTCGTGGATCTGAGAGTGTGTGGTACACCTTTGAACAATGTCCAACAAATGCTGAACATATTTGACACCAGCAGTAATCCCAGAGAAAGTCATTCGCAGCTCTATTGTTCCACAGTCAAGTGTAAAAGAATGCACCGTTAAAGAGGCTGCAGGAGTGAAAGTCATTTATCAGTGCAGACAGAGCTGTCCAACCAGGACGCAGGAAACCACCAGAGGACAGAGCTGTCCAACCAGGACGCAGGAAACCACCAGAGGACAGAGCTGTCCAACCAGGACTCAGGAAACCACCAGAGGACAGAGCTGTCCAACCAGGACGCAGGAAACCACCAGAGGACAGAGCTGTCCAACCAATGTCATGAAACCACCTAGAGGACAGAGCTGTCCAACCAGGACGCAGGAAACCACCAGAGGACAGAGCTGTCCAACCAGGACTCAGTAAACCAACGGAGGACAGAGCTAAACCACCCAGAGGACAGAGCTGTCCAACCAGGACGCCAGCAAACCACCAGAGGACAGAGCTGTCCAACCAGGACGCAGGAAACCACCAGAGGACAGAGCTGGGAGGAAACCAAACCACCAGAGGACAGAGCTGTCCAACCAGGACGCAGGAAACCACCAGAGGACAGAGCTGTCCAACCAGGACGCAGGAAACCACCAGAGGACAGAGCTGTCCAACCAGGACTCAGGAAACCACCAGAGGACAGAGCTGTCCAACCAGGACGCAGGAAACCACCAGAGGACAGAGCTGTCCAACCAGGACGCAGGAAACCACCAGAGGACAGAGCTGTCCAACCAGGACGCAGGAAACCACCAGAGGACAGAGCTGTCCAACCAGGACGCAGGAAACCACCAGAGGACAGAGCTGTCCAACCAGGACTCAGGAAACCACCAGAGGACAGAGCTGTCCAACCAGGACGCAGGAAACCACCAGAGGACAGAGCTGTCCAACCAGGACGCAGGAAACCACCAGAGGACAGAGCTGTCCAACCAGGACTCAGGAAACCACCAGAGGACAGAGCTGTCCAACCAGGACGCAGGAAACCACCAGAGGACAGAGCTGTCCAACCAGGACTCAGGAAACCACCAGAGGACAGAGCTGTCCAACCAGGACTCAGGAAACCACCAGAGGACAGAGCTGTCCAACCAGGACGCAGGAAACCACCAGAGGACAGTCAGAGGATCAGCAGGTCACACCTCTGAATAAGAGGATAGAGGGGAACTAGTCAGCGACATGGTGAACTCCTAACTCCGTTTGTACAGTGCATTGACAGGGTTAATGTTTGTTTTAATCATTCAGATACTAAGTGGTGGTCCTGATTCTTGGTGTGGACGCCCCCCAGTGTAAACTAAAGACAGGTTGATATCTCGTGGCTCAGACTGCATGCAGAGTAGGCCTGAAGTAAAGAAATCTTAAAACCCTTCTCATACCTCCATATCAGTGTTTCCTCACTGTACTCTAATCAGGGGTTCTCAACGTTGGGGTCGGGACCCCATTTGGGGTCGTGAGACACTGAGACGGGGGTTGCAAGATGCCCTAAGAGAACTAGGAATATTTTTTAAATTACAGTGTTCCACTTTACACCAAATTTGCTAAATTTTAACCTGTTTTTATCACTTTTAACCACCAATTTTACCACATTTTTGCTAAAACTGCATAGTCTGTCGACTCAGAGGAAGAAGAAGGAGAACGTGTTAATATTCAAACAAACAACCTGTATAAACACCACGACCTCAGACATGTTCAGCTGAAAGTCACCATATAACACGGCCGTTAGCTAACGCCAAACACCAGCTGTGCCTCGTAGGCTTGTCTGTGATGGTACGGTTACCGGCTTACAATCGTAAAAATAAAAGTAAATGTTAGGCTACAAAAGGCAAATAATCCATAAAATAACATTGAAGGTGGCATATTTAACCCTTTAAGACAAGTTTATATCAGTTCCAGAGGTCTCTAAAACATGCCTGTAAAGTTTGTTTCTGTAAAAACACTCCAGTGTTGATTCTGCATGTCTTTAAGCTCTCTGCTCAGAACCAGCTGCTTCTGTGTCTGTGGCTTTAAATGGTAATTAGCTGTTTGACCCCGGATGCAGCACTGGTGATATTACAGACACTTTTTTTTTCCAAAGTTTGGGCTGGGACTGGAACCAGACTGCAGTCAGCAGGGTAACCCACTGAGCTATGCAGCGTCTCAGCTGAGAGAGTAGAGCCCTGGATCCTCATGGTATCAGATGTGTGGTTTCTTTAGAGGGGGTTGGCTGTAATCCTCAGGGCTGTATCTGTCCAGCCTCACCTGGAGGGATGAGAACTGTGGCCCAATCAGCTCCTCTCTTCAAACCATTGTTGCCCTTTATAAGCCTCTAAAACACTAATGAACTAATGAACCCTGGTACACTATGTTGGATTTGCTGGACATTTCCAAACCCACTTCAGTCAGTAGCAGTTATGGACTCTCCCTCTTTAAGGTGAGGTCCACCGGGTGTGTCCTGAGCACAGAGAGGAGCGGGGAGGGGGGCAGTCTGGTCAGTAGTCTTATGTTCAGGCTAACAGTGGGCCTCCCCAGGTGTGTAGCGGCCCAGCTAACACCTGTACCTGATGGTTCTTTACTAACCGGTGTTTAAGGCCAGCACGGTTTATACTGTCAGTATTAATGGACTATATAACAACAACATCATTTTTCTACCAGTAGAAAAAGAATCCAGTCACTGACTGAGTTACTGCTTTACAGAAGTCACTCTATGCTCGGTAACGTCACTTTAAAATGATCTGTTTTTGGCATTAAAACTCATTTTAATGTAAATAATACCATAGGGTGAGGCGTTTTAGGTAGAAGCAGTAAACACACCTAAATGTGGTGATTTAGTGCTGAAAAAAAACACTTAAAGCTTGGTTTGACCCTTACTGTCAAATGTAGATTTTTACCTGGGCTGGCACTATTATTATTATTATTATTATTATTAATGATTTATTAGTTATTTTTACTATTAATCACCTTCATCTCCATTAGTTCAGGTCAGTGATCAGTCCACAGTTAGTCACATATTCTAGATATTATGTTTGATGCACACAGAGCTGACATCACTGACCGTACTGGAAAAGACAATATTACTATTTCTTTATCTATTATAGAATTAAAAGCTGTTTGTGCTGTTTTTTCTTAACCAGGCTGTCACAGTGAGAGGGACAGGTCAGTTCAGGACAGACTGGCTGTCCCTGGCGTCTAAACTGATGTGGATCATATCGGCTGAAATGTGTCTGCTTCTGTCAGATGCTGGTAAAGCCAGGGCTGTGGAACCCCCTCTGATCTGCCTGACTCTTTTCCTCCAAAAACAACATTAAATCATGAGCTGGCTGTAATCATGAAGACGTTCTGCTGCGTCTGCAGCTCCCAGGATCCCACAGAGACTCGTCTGCCTTCAGAATGTCTGATTGGAAAGGAGGGAACCCCCAGAAGAGCCGTGGCCCTGGTCTGCTTCCATCAGCCTCTAAACCAGGTTCCCCCTGCCTCTGTAATCACTCCAGAGGACCTCTGAGACTCCGTGAGAACTGGGGCAGTGTCTTCATCTTCACACACTCAGCTCTTTGGGGAAAACTGCGTTAAGATTTGACTGGAAGTAGAAACCTTTTAAATGTTCATTTCTGATCATGAACTCTGATGGACTGGTTCTGTGTCTGCCACCAGGCAGATCCATCCTACAAGCTTCCAGCTGCTTGTTTCCATCAGAGGAGAACGGACCAGTCAGCGTTATCTGAGGAGAAAGAGACGTAGAGATGGGATGGTTTAGATCAGTGATACTCAACCTGTGGCTCTGGAGCCACACGTGGCTCTTTTGTGATGATCTGTGGCTCTTTAAAGTCTTCATTTGAAACATTATTCCCATTTTTGCCACTTCTTTTTGACACGTTTGTCCTGCTTTGTCAATTATTTGCCCCTTTTCGCCCATTTAAGCTTCCTTTTGCATTTAAATGCCACCTATTTCTCATTTTGCCCCTCCGTGATGCGCTTTATTATTGCCCATTTTCATCACTTTTCACTCGTTTTTTGCCTCTGTTTTGCCATTTTTGGACCTTTTCTGCCCTCTTTCACGTTTTTTTTTTTTTACCACTTCTCGCTCATTTATGCCACTTTCTCCCCTCTTTAGCCAATTTTCTCCCAGTGTTTGCCCTTTTTTGCCACTTCTTTTTTTCCCCTTTTCAACCATTTTTGACGTTTTTATCCTGCTTTTTGCAATTATTTGCCCCTTTTGCCTGCTTTTGCCTGCTTTTGCCACTTCTCACCCATTAAGCTGCTCTTTACAGTTAAATTCCACTTGATTTTTTTCTGATTTTTTCCCATTTTAGTCACTTTTCACTCATTTTTCTCCACATTTTTGCCACCTGTAACAATTTTTTTGCCATTTCCCCCATTTTTGCCCCTTTTAGCCACTTCTTGCCCTTTCAGCTGCCTTTTGCAATTAAATGCCAATTTTTAACCATTTTCCCACCTTTTTTCAGAGTTTTGCCACTTTTTGACAAGTTTTTGCCAGCTTTAGTTTATTTTTTGGTCAATTTCCACCCATTTTTACCACATTCTGCCCTTTTTTGCCGCATTTCTCCCAGTGTTTGCTGCTTTTTGACCACTTGTGCCACTTTTATTTTAATTGCCATTTTCACCACTTGGATTGTGGCTCTTGCAAATGTATTACTCAACAATTTGTCTCTTTGGTTGAGCAGGGTTGAGTAACACTGGTTTAGATGAAGCCACTGCAAGCCTGTAAACAATGGCGTCTGGTGAAGGGATCAGCATGGATCCAGCCGCAGCAGCAGTTTAACAGGACATTTATTTCAGAGGAACCACTCTAAAGATGTCTCTGCTTTAAGGACTGTTGCCCACATGGATGTGAAATACATTTGTAAGAGGCTATAATCTGGCAGGCAAACATTAATCAATGAGAACTACAACTTCACTACTTGATGGAGGCGTATAAGAAGAAGGAAGCAGCTGTTTTTACTCCCATGCTTTCCTGTTTCTGTCTCCAGAGTTGTGAGTCTCTGCGTTGATGATGAGCAGAGACAGATGTGAAGATCGTGCTGCAGGAGGAGATCTCTGTGGGGATAAGGAGCAGCACATCTAAAGAGAGAGTTTCCTCTCCTTCTCTACAGTATAGCCCTGATAAGAGGAGAGGTGAGGGACCCCTGAGCCGTCTGCAGCCATGTCACAGCTGAGCTCCAAGAGTCTGAGAGAGTCAGTCTGAGTGCTGCTAAATCAGTCTTAGCTTGATTCACTGATTTGATCCTTGCCTCTGAGTGAAGCTGCACGGTTAGGTAGTTATACTAAACCTGTGGTTTTTAGAAATAGCCTCAGTAGCTCTTTAAATGCTGCCGTGAATTAAACAGACGTGTAATGTGACCCTGTTTATGATAAATGCCTGCAGAGTGTGTGTCTGTTTCTAGCAGCAGCACTGTGGTGTTTGAGACAGGACTCCTGAGAATGACTCTAGACTCTAGCCGTTAAAAACCTGACAGCCGTCTCTGACTGAGTGAATTTGATGACATGGTGGTAGAAGATGTTCTTCTACAGTCCAGATTTACAGAGTGGTCCTAAAGCGTTCTGGGCTCGGATGATTTGTGACCCTTCAAGTGTTCCTTACCTGTGGTCACCTCTACACGCCATGTGCCAGGGAAATTTCTGAGCAGAGACCCCCCCAACAAGGTGTCCCAGTCAGATGACTGAACCATCTCCCCTGAAACCTGAAGCTTCTCGATGGTTCTACTTTAACCTCGTCTGGATGTCTGAGGACGTCTGAACCGACCCCAGAGGAGCCTCAGATTCATTTGACCTTCACTGACCTGAGCAGGCTGCAGGGTTACTTGATCTCCAGGTTACATAGGGAGCAGTGCAACATCTCCGGCCTTAGATAGTCCTGGCCTCCATCACGGCTCCAAGTCCAGCCACCATAGACTACAGAGATCCCTCAGACTGAAATAAGACCATCAGGATTCTCTGTTTGTGTCTCTACTCCCATTTCTAAGCCCTGCTCATGCCATCCGGTGATCTCTTCCTCCTCTAGTTCTCTATTTCTTTAAACCAAGATTAATCTTGCGCTTTACTGTCCTTTTCAACACTGTTAACTTAAACATGTTGTGCTCTCCCTGCAGCCAGAGTGATGTAAAATCATTCTGCCACTGCTCCTTAAAGGGGCATTCTTGTATTTTTGACCTTGGTTGTATGAGGTACTGGGCCATAGTAGTGACCATAGCTGCCAGGGATGTCACTGAGTGCTGCTCCTTTAAGACAACTGGCTCTGTGCAGGTTCAGCTCAGCTGGTAGAGCAGACGTAGTCCTCCATGTTCTGGTCACATGATCAGTACCTGGTCTCGGCTCATGTTTGGTACATGTCTTCCCCAAGCGGCAACCTCCGGTCCTGAAAAATGAAGCCAATGCGGAAGTGCAAAAAATTGCAATACTGCCCACTTGAGGCAGGCTGCAGGAACACCAGAAGTCCCGTCTGGAAACCTGTTAAACTGCCGATTTTATGGAATATGGAGCCAGCCCTATCGGCTTCAAGAGCCGTTTGAGTCGGCCTGTTGTAGGCCGACAGCTGACGTCACACGGGTTTTGTCCGGTTCTTTCTACAGTCTCTGGTCTTCCCCCACTCCCTCCCATATGTCCTGCAGCTCTTTGGCTGTTTTTTCAAAATAAAAGTCCAGAGAAATAATCTTATTTAAACTAAAAAAGGACTCAGTGGTAACAGACGGGTACAGTTTCTTCACCAGTCTTTGGTCTCTACTGAAATGGGAGGGTAGCGGCTCACAGACAGAGTTCCCTGTCAGCTGAACATCGCTGTTTCACCAACACTTTTCAACTTTGTGAAGACAACTTGGAGAAACTGACCCCCGCCCAGAAGAGCTGAATGTAAGTCGGTTTCTAACCGTGCTTCCTCTGAGAATGCTGTACCAGCTGTTGAAGTGGAGGACTGAGCTGGAGCCACTGGTTTAGTCAGGTCTGTGGACGTAGTCTCTGCTGAGGCCAAACAGCTGATGGTGATACTGCACACACTGAGGCGGAAGGACACATAGCCAAAGGTTGCTTTGTAAAATAGTGCTACATTATACAGAGGAGTGTACCCGTCTGTTACACTGTAGAGCCTAACTTCCTGCCAGAACGGTGAGTGAGTCAGTGAGGAGCACGCTCACTGGAATCTCTGGAGGCTAAAGCCTCATATGAACCAACGTCAAAAATACTGAAATATCCCTTTAATGTCTCATTTCACTTTTTTCACTTTGATTCTTTAATTGAAGTGAAACAGGATGCGGTTAATCGTGATCTTCATCTTTTACAGCCATAGAAGTCTAATCATGCTAAAGTTTAAGTGCAGCAGTGAAGGATCGCTCTGCTGTCATAACTCTCCTCTACATGAACATCTGTTGGCTTTGTCAGTCTCCTAATGGGATGTAACCTGGGCTTTCTCAGCTGCAGACACCAGGATATTAACCACAGGTGACTGTGGTCGCTGACTAGAAGAATGACTTCTAACTGGTTGATAGTGATTGGTTCCAGACCAGCCAGGGCAGCTCTTGTCCCCGTGTTTCTACAGGTAAAGCTGTGGGTCACATGAGACTGTTGTAAACAGAGGCTGTGACGGTGAACGTGTTCGCATGTCTCCTGTTGGCTGACTCAGCGGGGGCAGGAAGGTCTAACAGCAGCCTCACGCATGCACGGGAACCAGCCCCCCTCCTCGTAGGGTGACTTCACTGCCGTTAGTGTTCAAACATGCCGTCTGTGTCACTGCTGAGACTTCAGGGCAGATGGAGGCAGGACAGGGTTGAGCATTAGGCAATATTAATGCTGATGACTGACTTTTAGCTGAGTCAGCATCCACAGAACAGGACGAGTGAGGGAAGAAGAGCTGACATGATGGGGGTGTCATGTTGGCATTAAGCTCAGGTTCCCACCGTCTCTCTCTCTCTCTCTCTCTCTGCTGTAATTTATGAAGCTACTGCTCGCTCATTCACAGCGCTGCAGTTTACGACTGTTAATCAGACAGCGTGACCAGGTGAGCGTAGAGGCTTTCCATTTAAATGACAGATTTCCTGAACGCTGAGTTTGTGTGTGACACATCGCTGCCTCCCACATTCACATCTGCACTGAAGCTCATTCCTACAAACACCCAGGCCTCCCTGAGAATCCGTCACACTAGCTGACAGTTGTTGTGACGACTAACGGATCCTGTTGTTTCTGCAAATCCAGACGTTAGTGAGTACTGGTGAGAGGCTATCACCACTGTGGCATGTAGCTTCACCTCTAAATACCTAATACCTCAATAATACTGGTTTATTTTCAGAATAAAGGTGTAGCTGTACACTGTAGCTACCAGCTCCCCTGTAGCTACCGGCTCACCTGTAGCTACCACTTCACCTGTAGCTACCAGCTCACCTGTAGCTACCAGCTCCCCTGTAGCTACCAGCTCACCTGTAGCCACCCCCTCAACTGTAGCTACCAGCTCACCTGTAGCTACCAGCTCCCCTGTAGCTACCAGCTCCCCTGTAGCTACCAGCTCCCCTGTAGCTACCAGCTCACCTGTAGCCACCCCCTCACCTGTAGCCACCCCCTCACCTGTAGCTACCAGCTCACCTGTAGCCACCCCCTCACCTGTAGCTACCAGCTCACCTGTAGCTACCCCCTCACCTGTAGCCACCCCCTCACCTGTAGCTACCAGCTCACCTGTAGCTACCCCCTCACCTGTAGCCACCCCCTCACCTGTAGCTACCAGCTCACCTGTAGCTACCCCCTCACCTGTAGCTACCCGCTCACCTGTAGCTACCAGCTCACCTGTAGCCACCCCCTCACCTGTAGCCACCCCCTCACCTGTAGCTACCAGCTCACCTGTAGCTACCCCCTCACCTGTAGCCACCCCTCACCTGTAGCTACCAGCTCACCTGTAGCCACCCCTCACCTGTAGCCACCCCTCACCTGTAGCTACCAGCTCACCTGTAGCCACCCCCTCACCTGTAGCCACCCCTCACCTGTAGCTACCAGCTCACCTGTAGCTACCCCCTCACCTGTAGCCACCCCCTCACCTGTAGCTACCAGCTCACCTGTAGCTACCACTTCACCTGTAGCTACCAGCTCACCTGTAGCTACCAGCTCCCCTGTAGCTACCAGCTCACCTGTAGCCACCCCCTCACCTGTAGCCACCCCCTCACCTGTAGCTACCAGCTCACCTGTAGCCACCCCCTCACCTGTAGCCACCCCCTCACCTGTAGCTACCAGCTCACCTGTAGCTACCCCCTCACCTGTAGCCACCCCCTCACCTGTAGCTACCAGCTCACCTGTAGCTACCCCCTCACCTGTAGCTACCAGCTCACCTGTAGCCACCCCCTCACCTGTAGCCACCCCCTAACTATTCTTATTGGTCAGATGACAGACGTGGAATCTGGACGCTCCGTCTGCTCTGCAGCGTTCCTGTTCAGTTAGATTAGACTGGATTCTAGTGGAAACTAATATTTTAGATTTTATTCTTATATTTATTCTGTGTATCAGTTTTTACAGTTCTTAATCTGTTTTTGTTTTATTTTGTTCTTTCATGTATTTTTAGGTGTTTTCTTTTCCAAAGAAAAAGATTTTTAACTCAATGAGTGCCAGCCCTAAAGTATGTATATGTCAGTGGCACCTAATGAGTTAAAAACCACATCAAATGTATTCTCAGATCAGCTTTCAGTGTTGTCAAAAAGAGCCTTTCTGAAGCAAAGGCTGTGATAAATTCTTCTTCCACTGGTGCTGTTGATCTGAGCGTCATCAGAGTTTCAGTTCTAGACATCAGACACTGATTAACGGTGAAATGTGAGAGACATCTAGCAGTGTTTGGTTCTGGGAATGTAAAATGATTAAATGCGTATTTTATGATCATTTAAAATGTGATTTTTTAAAACTTATGTCTGTTTTTGATTTGTTTTAAACGACCTCTCACAGTCTCACTGCAGGTCTGACTGGATCAGTGGTCCAGTCAGACCTGCACTAGTCCTCCTCCTGCTGCCTTCTGCTGACACCTAGTGGCCAAACATGGAACTGCAGGCACAATGTCATCAACACTCCTTCTAATCTTCATGAACCAGAATCATTAACTTCACTTTAAATGATTTAGCAGCAAACAAACAAAATTTAACAAAGTTTTATAAAAACATGGCAACATTGTGCTCTTTGCTTTTATTTTGGTACTTCCTGTCGGTGACATCCCTGGCTCTCTGTGCAGAGGTGATCGCTGGAGACAGACTCTGAGCTCCGGGCGGTCCTCACCTCAGTGTTTGTGTTAAAGTGTCCAGAATTTAGCAGAGCTAGCTGTGGTTGTGTAACAGCGTGACTATTGTGCCTGGCAGTGATTGTTATATAATCACGTCTTATGTAATGATTTGCCCGGGGTACAGGGGGTCAAGATGGGAACTCCTCTCTGCTCCTTGTTACTCCGTCTTCTTGTCACATCCATCATCCTCCTCTTTCACATCATCCATGTTTTTGAATGTATATGTGCAGTTTATCCAGTCTGTACACATTTAAAACAGGTAACAGGGTTTATATCTGTGGTTCTTACCTGTCAAAGAACGACCCACCACCACTGACCTGAACACAGCTAGCAACCCAAACTTCTTACATTCTCAATCATAAACAAATCATTTGAATAAAAACTGGGCAGTGTTGACTTTAGGGAGAACTGAAGACGTGATGGAACAAAGAGACTGAGACACATCCTTCAAAATAAAAGCACGTCAGTGTTTTTTTGCCACATTTTATTTTCCAGAGACACATCTGCAACCCACTGAAAATGTCTTTGCGACCCAGTTTTGGGCCCCCACCCAGCGGTTGAGAACCAAAATCTGTTTGAAATTGTTATGGCTCATTAAGAATCATGTTATGTATGTAGTTTAATTCAGGAGTGTCGATATTTGAGGTCAAAGTTGAATGATATTGATGAGGCAGTGTTGATATGATGGGTATGATATTGGTATCAGCAGGTAGCAGCTTAAACATAACGATCAGCACCAGTGTTTATATGTCAGCATATTTATCAGCTAAATCTACTATAGTACCTCACTGCTCCACCTTTACACATTATTAACAGAGTTTAAAACATTTTACAGGTTGTAAAGAAGTGAAAATGGTCATTTGTTGAATCTGTAGCAGCAGGAGGTCATATTGACTGAAATCAAAGCTATTTCAATCAAAAACATCTGAACAGGCCAAGTTCATGTTAACATAGGAGCCATCAGTGTCTGATTCAGAGCACAGACGGGTTCCTGCAGATAAAGACATAATGAGGAAGGTTTCTGACAGACAGATTCATCAGATTAAGAGAGCAGATGCTAAAATGCCATTACAAAGCAGCAAACAGGTATTTGAAGCTGCTGGTGCCTCTGGAGTCCCACCAACCTCAAGGTGTAGGATCCTCCAGAGGCTTGCAGTCGTGTATAAACCTACTATTCAGCCCCCCCTAACCAATGCTCACAAGCAGAAACGGTTGCAGTGGGCCCAGAAATACATGAAGACTCATTTTCAAACAGTCTTGTTGACTGATGAGTGCCGTGCAACCCTGGATGGTCCAGATGGAGGAGTAGTGGATGGTTGGTGGATGGCCACCATGTCCCAATGAGGCTGGGGTGTCAGCATGGAGGGGGCGGAGTCACATTTGGGCCGGAATCATGAGGAGAGAGCTGATAGGCTCCGTGCCTTCTGTAGCAAAATGATCTTCAAGCATGACAATGCTCCATCTCATGCTGCAGAGAATCCCTCTGTGTCATTGGCTGCTATGGGCATAAAAGGAGAGAAACTCATGGTGTGGCCCCCATCCTCCCCTGACCTTTAACCCTACTGAGAACCTTTGGAGCATCCTCAAGCTAAAGATCTATGAGGGTGGGAGGCAGTTCACATCAGAACAGCAGCTCTGGGAGGATATTCTGACATCCTGCAAAGAAATTCAAGCAGAAACTCTCCAAAAACTCACAAGTTCAATGGATGAAGAATAGTGAAGGTGATATCAGAGAAGGGCTCCTATGTTAACATGAACTTGGCCTGTTCAGATGTTTTTGATTGAAATAGCTTTGATTTCAGTAAATATGACCTCCTAATGCTGCAGATTCAACACATGACCATTTTCACTTCTTTACAACCTATAAAATGTTTTAAAAAGCTGTTGTGCTTAATAATATGGAACAGTGCATTTTGAGTTTTTATTTTCTTTTTTAAAAATGAAGGTTATCATTATGAAGTTTGATCAGACACATCTGATTTATACTCTAATGGCTGATGACTTGAAAATTACTCTGACTGTTATTTGCATTAATATTTAGGAAAATCAGAGAAAAATGTCATTTCCATAATAATGTGGAAGGCGGTGTACATACATGACCCTCCCCTACATCTACATACATTCACATATGTTTGAGTTGATGTTGTTTAAATACACTGACAGAGTGTGTTTTACTTCACATCAGGTCTAAATAAATAAAAATCCTTGACTAAATCAACATTAAATGAATCTTAATTTTACTGAAATGCTAAGATCATTTCACCTCTCCCAGGTTTGGATAACACCAGAACTTAAAATTTATTCTTATTACTATCATTTTTACCTTAAATGCATTTTTGTTGAAGAAAATAGTCTTGAAGAATTAAAATAAAGGTTTTTGATATCAAAATATGGAGGGAATTCAATGTCTTCCAAGCACTGAAATGATGTCAAATAGAGTTTTTGATCAAGCCCCAGATAGAGATGAAAGGTCATTTGGTGCCTATAACATTTTTAAAAGGGGGGGGGGGGGGGGGTATGAGTCTTTACGTGGAAATGTCAGTAATCACATATCAGCAAACTGTCATCACTGGTCATCCGGCTCAGTAGAGCCTGGGAGACCGGCTCAGTAGATCCTGGGAGACCGGCTCAGTAGAGCCTGGGAGACCGGCTCAGTAGAGCCTGGGAGACCGGCTCAGTAGATCCTGGGAGACCGGCTCAGTAGAGTCTGGGAGACCGGCTCATTAGAGTCTGGGAGACCGGCTCAGTAGAGCCTGGGAGACCGGCTCAGTAGATCCTGGGAGACCGGCTCAGTAGATCCTGGGAGACCGGCTCAGTAGAGTCTGGGAGACCGGCTCATTAGAGTCTGGGAGACCGGCTCAGTAGATCCTGGGAGACCGGCTCAGTAGATCCTGGGAGACCGGCTCAGTAGAGCCTGGGAGACCGGCTCAGTAGAGTCTGGGAGACCGGCTCAGTAGATCCTGGGAGACCGGCTCAGTAGATCCTGGGAGACCGGCTCATTAGAGCCTGGGAGACCGGCTCAGTAGATCCTGGGAGACCGGCTCATTAGAGCCTGGGAGACCGGCTCAGTAGAGCCTGGGAGACCGGCTCATTAGATCCTGGGAGACCGGCTCAGTAGAGCCTGGGAGACCGGCTCAGTAGATCCTGGGAGACCGGCTCAGTAGAGTCTGGGAGACCGGCTCATTAGAGCCTGGGAGACCGGCTCAGTAGAGCCTGGGAGACCGGCTCAGTAGATCCTGGGAGACCGGCTCAGTAGATCCTGGGAGACCGGCTCAGTAGAGTCTGGGAGACCGGCTCATTAGAGTCTGGGAGACCGGCTCAGTAGATCCTGGGAGACCGGCTCAGTAGAGCCTGGGAGACCGGCTCAGTAGATCCTGGGAGACCGGCTCAGTAGAGCCTGGGAGACCGGCTCAGTAGATCCTGGGAGACCGGCTCAGTAGATCCTGGGAGACCGGCTCAGTAGAGCCTGGGAGACCGGCTCAGTAGATCCTGGGAGACCGGCTCAGTAGAGTCTGGGAGACCGGCTCATTAGAGCCTGGGAGACCGGCTCAGTAGAGCCTGGGAGACCGGCTCAGTAGATCCTGGGAGACCGGCTCAGTAGATCCTGGGAGACCGGCTCAGTAGAGCCTGGGAGACCGGCTCATTAGAGTCTGGGAGACCGGCTCAGTAGATCCTGGGAGACCGGCTCAGTAGAGCCTGGGAGACCGGCTCAGTAGATCCTGGGAGACCGGCTCAGTAGAGCCTGGGAGACCGGCTCAGTAGAGCCTGGGAGACCGGCTCAGTAGAGCCTGGACTCTCTGCTAAAGCACACTGCAGTTGATCATTCTGCAGAGAAATCCTGAGATATTGCCATCAGATGAACATAACCCTGGTTTAGTGACTTCTGTCTGATCCTCAGTCTGAGGACAGAGAAGAGTTTTCACTGTGATGATCAGCAGAGACTGTAAACCTTCTGACATGCTGTGAATTAGAATGTTCCGTGTTTTCTCTGCTCTCCTCCTCCAGGCAGCTCCAGGATCTGCAGAGGCAGAAGGAGATGGAGCGTGAGCGTCAGGAGAGGGAGCGTCAGGAGCGCGAGCGCCTGGAGCGAGAGATGCAGGAGCGACAGGAGCGCGAACGTCAAGAACGCGAACGTCAGGAGAGGGAGGCGCAGGCGGAGCGAGAGCGGCTGGAGCGGGAACGCCAGGAGCAGCAGGAGCGTGCCGAGCACGAGCTGATGGAGAGGGAGAAGGCGGAGAGAGAGCGGATCGAGAGGGAGCAGCAGGAGCAGTTGGACAGAGAGCAGCAGGACTGGGAGAGAGGGAGACGCATCTCCAACGCCGGTGAGTGATGCACGCTCGCTCACCGTAGACGCCTCACAGCTTTACCTGGGTCTGGACTGAAGACCTGCTAGCTTGTCTGAGTTTTTGTGTCTTCTGATGTCTTTGTGGCATTAACATAGATCGTCTCAGAGGAGCATGGTCAGTGTGGATGCTGTGGGGTCGTTTGGGTACAGACGGTTGGCTGCATGAAGGCAGAAGCTGAGAGGGATTGTTGAACATCAGTGAGGAGTTTCCTGTTCAGATGAAGTTTGGACTCCATATATGACCGTGGTCTAATATCACTCTACAGTAGGGCTGTGGTTAAGAAATGATTCAAACATGTAAAGGTTTGAAGCAGGATTAGTGACCGTAGAGGCCAGGGATGTCTGAGTGTTTCCACTGAGGGCCACAGCAGCAGAAACATATCAGGATGGTGATCCTGCTCAGCTTCAGTGTGTTCAGGTGAATAATGTCAGTCAAATGTAGCTCAATGATTAAAGACAAACACTGCTGATATCACAGCTTTCATTCATCGCTGACAAGACAAATAGCCAATCATTGTTAGGGATGTTGGGGTGGCCAATCAGATTTCAGGGGGGCCCTGGTGAGCCCTGGCTACGCCGGGACTGACCCCTGGTCAGGATGAGAAAGCCGATCCCTGCAGCCGAGAGAGAAGACGGCTCCTCTCCACATTCACACAGAGCTAGAGAAGCCCAGTATTAGACTCTGTGCTGATATTTCCAAACTCTTTCAGCCGATACGTTGAAATAGAAACGCTGTTTTTACTGTAGAGAGCACCGAGTGGCTCCTCTGATAGAAACACTGCATATTAGAGAGAGGGAGACTGACGGAGCCTCAGTCAGGGGAACATGGGAGAGACGTTCAGTCTGGTACTTGTTTTATGTTCAGGGCTAACAGTGGCGCCCCCTTGAGGGTGTGGTGCAAACACTTATACTGCATATGCCAAGGAAGAGCTCTAAAGGTGCACTTTTAAATCCTGCAGATGTATATGATATTTACAACCACCTCTCTCCTCCCTCAGGTCTGAGCATTTATTTCCTTTAGCATGAGTGCCTGGTCAGAAAAATCCATCATTAAAGCAGTGATTAACAGTGAAACCATGAAATGAGTATGCTACAACAGATCAAACATTAACTCTTGTCTTAATTTAACCTAAAATACACATTTTTGTTGGATATTTACAGATTGACATGTAGTGGGTCTATTACTGATAAAAACATCCTACACAAACAAGAACAAACTGCACAAAGCTGCCAGACTAAACAGAAGTGTTGGTGCTCTAAGTTAGTCAGAGTGAAATGTTTTCTACAGCAGAGATGAGACAATGAGCAGCGTTCATCCATTCATGCTAATATCTGCTGCTGAAAAACCTTCATGTCTTCATTCATCAGGATGTGTGAGATATTATTATTTTGGTTGTTAGTATGTTTAACATTAATTCAGTTATTAATAATTTTATTTTAAAAAAAGAGCTGTAATGTTATTTTTGTCAAACTGTTTGATTACAGAATAAACGGAGCAGGTAGAGCTGGACAGATAGCCCATTTTCATTTCCAATCATAATTTTGGGTTCATCATGTAAACAGGATAATCTGGAGTAAAACGTGCTTTGTGCTGGTTTTGTTTCTGGGTTTTGTGTTCTTTTTTGTATTTTTGCCACCAGAGTTTTCCTCATTTTAAAGTAAGAATGTTTCTACTTATTTATGAGGATGTATCGCCTGTTCTTTCAGTAAAGTTATTTGATGTAGCTGTTTTAAATCAGTGTTGGATAACTTTGATCTCAGGGTTAGGGTTAGGGTTAAATAATCATGATTATCCTTTTTGTCCTAATCCAGCTGCCCTACAGTGGAGCATGAGCTCCCTGATCTGGTGTAGAGCATACTTTATTTTGTTTTAGAATCTGCTGCCAGAGGGTTGAAAATGGACCCAGGGCCATAGTTTGGACACCCTTACTCCAGAGTTTCATTTGGCAGCCCATCTCTGAAGTTTTAGAGCTTTTCCACGTCACACAGCACGCTGTCAGCTGGTGTCAGTCGGTGCTGAAGTCTCATCCAGAAACAGATCTGATCCTGATATAGCTGAAATAAAAGGAACACTCCATCATAGGGATGATCAGTGCCAACACTCCATATGGAATCACATATTTTTAAAAACATACTCAATAATCGTATTGTTTTTGATGGTTTTATGTGTAGGGTTTACCTTCTAGTAAACTTGAAACAGGATTTCTTATTCAAAAACACTTTTCTGCATAAACTTAATATTAGGTGTGCTGCGTTTGTGTCCCAGTGAAAGTATTGGAATTTGGCCGACATTCAGTTCAGCGGTGTTAGTCTGATCTCCAGGATAAATCTTCTTCATCTTTACGTTGCACACTATATTCCCACAATGCAATGCTCCAGGGAAGTGGAGGAGCCGCTTGGTTGTATAATCTTGAGCAAATAATGAAATATGGCATAAGAGCATAAAACACAGAGAGTCAGTGAAGCATGTGTTGTCTCTCTTCTCCCTTTGGCATCAAAAATGCAGCTTTGATTGTGTTTTAAGGATTACTATTAGGGATGCCCAGCATTATAAAAGCTTCTAAAGGTAATTACTGACAGATAAAATATTTCTGCAGCTGAAATATCAGCCATCATCCTCATTCCTTCAGATCCAAATCCTCTTTAAGGACTGAAGTAGGTCTGGACTGCATTTATGTTTCGTATCGGATAAGATCATTTATAAATATCGCCATGCTGGATTTCTGCAAAAATCCCAAGATTTTAAATATTTTTTCTGTAAATGTAGATTTGTTGGTACTGTGTAAATGTAAATGTGATTTAATCAGATTCCATCTGTTCAGTGGTTCATTCTCTGTGTTTATATACTGACTGGCTATTTGCTTTATCAGCCGTGAATATGATGCTGTGATTGAAGCTGTGTTTATCTTTAAGGATATTAAATCATGAAGCATTTCTTAGCCTACATAGAACACTAAAGGCCAGCTCATTTATCACAGTGGCCCCGTCATCCTTACATTCTTCGTTTGTGGCCCTCAGTGGGAAACGCCGTCTAGATTTTATGGTGCTCCTGATGAAAGAATCTTTCTCCATCAGTCCTGATATGCAGCTGGATGCTGAAGCATTCAGTATTAAAGCAGCTTTTTCTCTGTTCCTATTATCAGAGCTGCAGAGCTCCTCTGCCCATGGGCTGGACAGACGCTCTGAACAGATTGCTAGGGCACCGGGGCATGGAGGGTGAATGTGTGAGTCGATTCACGTGGGTTTAGGGGTGAGTGATTTATTTTTGAAAGAGCATCTCCAGCCCAAACACCAGTCATACTCACACACGAGCGTCCAGGGTCTTAATGAAGATGCAAAGTGGTGCGTGAGCGTGGGAGGAGAGCGTGGTCATCCTCCTTAAAATATCCACTTTATTATCTTTAATCACTGTCCTTGTCAGCGCTGCAAGAAGAGCTCGCTGTAGATGAACTTCATGTTCGCTCTCACCTCAGCATCAGAGTCGAGTCTAAAGATGGAGTGATGGTGTTTCAGTCAAACATAATCCAGGAGAAACAGATCAGAGAGGAAATGTGCTCCATGTTCAGACTGGGTCAGTGGGGAAGGCTGCGATGTGTGGCACGCTTCACTGACACCATCAGCCTATTAGCATGCACGCATAAACACACACACACTCACAGTTTGGTGGTGTTACTCAGAGGCTAAAAATACACCGTCATGGAGAACGCCAGTGAGAGCCCCAGGGAGCAATGTGTGTGTCTGTGTGTGCGTGCATGTGTGTGTGTGTGCATGTGGGGGTGTGTGCATGTGGGGGTATGTGTGTGCGAGCATATAAACGCCCTGGGACAAGAGAGAGGGGAAATATTTCACGTGTCGGACATGGAGAACAAACATGGATCAGACAGGAATGTAGCAACTTCTAGTCTCTCTGACACGCTCTCTAGTCTCTCTGTGACACTCTCTAATCTCTCTGACACGCTCTCTAGTCTCTCTGTGACACGCTCTCTAGTCTCTCTATGACACTCTCTTGTCTCTCTGTGACACTCTCTAATCTCTCTGACACGCTCTCTAGTCTCTCTGTGACACGCTCTCTAGTCTCTCTGTGACACGCTCTCTAGTCTCTCTATGACACTCTCTTGTCTCTCTGTGACACCCTCTAATCTCTCTGACACGCTCTCTAGTCTCTCTTTGACACGCTCTCTAGTCTCTCTATGACACTCTCTCTAGTCTTTCTGTGACACACTCTCTAGTCTCTCTGTGACACGCTGTCTTGTCTCTCTGTGACAGTTTCTCTAGTCTCTCCTTGGCACGCTCTCTAGTCTCTCTGTGTAACTCTCTAGTCTCTCTGTGACACGCTCTCTTGTCTCTCTGTGACACTTTGTAGTCTCTCTGTGACACGCTCTCTAGTCTCTCTGTGACACGCTCTCTAGTCTCTCTATGACACTCTCTTGTCTCTCTGTGACACTCTCTAATCTCTCTGACACGCTCTCTAGTCTCTCTGTGACACGCTCTCTAGTCTCTCTATGACACTCTCTCTAGTCTTTCTGTGACACACTCTCTAGTCTCTCTGTGACACGCTGTCTTGTCTCTCTGTGACACTTTCTCTAGTCTCTCCTTGGCACGCTCTCTAGTCTCTCTGTGACACTCTCTTGTCTCTCTGTGTAACTCTCTAGTCTCTCTGTGACATGCTCTCTTGTCTCTCTGTGACACTTTGTAGTCTCTCTGTGACACGCTCTCTAGTCTCTCTGTGACATGCTCTCTAGTCTCTCTGACACCCTCTCTAGTCTCTTTGCGACATGCTCTCTAATCTCTCTGTGACACACTCTCTAGTCTCTCTGTGACATGCTCTCTATTCTCTCTGTGATAGCTCTCTAGTCTCTCTGTGACACACTCTCTAGTCTCTCTATGACATGCTCTTTAGACTCTCTGACATGCTCTCTTGTCTCTTTGTGACATGCTCTCCAGTCTCTCTATGACACCTTCTCTAGTCTCTCTGACACGCTCTCTAGTCTCTCTGTGACACTCTCTAGTCTCTCTGTTACACTCTGTAGTCTCTCTGTGACACGCCCTCCAGTTTTTCTATGACACGCTCCTTTGTCTCTCTGACATACTCTCTTGTCTCTTTGTGACATGCTCTCTAGTCTCTCTGTGACACCCTCTCTAGTCTCTCTGACATGCTCTCTAGTCCCTCTGTGACATGCTCTCTAGTCTCTCTGACATGCTCTTTAGTCTCTCTGTGACATGCTCTCTAGTATCTCTGTGACACTTTCTTGTCTCTCTGTGACATGTTCTCTTCTCTTTCTATGACACTCTCTAGTCTCTCTCTGACACACTTTCTAGTCTCTCTCTGAAACTCTCTAGTCTCTCTGTAATGCTCTTTTATCTCTCTGTGACACTCTCTCTAGTCTCTCTGTGACATGCTCTCTTGTCTCTCTGTTACACTCTCTAGTCCCTCTGTAACATGCTCTCTAGTCTCTCTGTGACATACTCTCTAGTCTCACTGTGACACTCCTTTGTCTCTCTGTGACGTGCTCTTTAGTCTCTCTGTGACACTCTACTCTCTCTGCGACGCTCTCTAGTCCTTCTGTGACATGCTCTAGTCTCTCTGTGACACTCTCTAGTCTCTCTGTGACATGCTCTTTAGTTTCTCTGTGACACTCTAGTCTCTCTGTTACGCTCTCTTGTCTCTCTGTGACATACTCTCTAGTATCTCTGTGACACTTTCTTGTCTTTCTGTGACATGTTCTCTTCTCTCTCTATGACACTCTCTAGTCTCTCTCTGACACTCTCTCTAGTCTCTCTCTGACACTCTCTTGTCTCTCTGTAATGCTCTGTTATCTCTCTGTGACACTCTCTCTAGTCTCTCTGTGACATGCTCTCTTGTCTCTCTGTGACACACTCTAGTCCCTCTGTAAAATGCTCTCTAGTCTCTCTGTGACACTCTCTTGTCTCTCTGTGACATGCTCTTTAGTCTCTCTGTGACACTCTAGTCTCTCTGTGACGCTCTCTAGGTTCTCTGTGACACCCTTTCTAGTCTCTCTGACATGCTCTCTAGTCTCTCTGTGACATGCTCTTAAGTGTCTCTCTGACTCTCTAGTCTCTCTGTGACGCACTCTTGTCTCTCTGTGACACGCTATCTTGTCTCTCTGTGACACTCTCTAGCTTCTCTGTGACATTCTCCAGTCACTCTGTGACACTCTCTAGTCTCTCTCTGACACTCTCTCTAGTCTCTCTCTGACACTCTCTTGTCTCTCTGTAATGCTCTTTTATCTCTCTGTGACACTCTCTCTAGTCTCTCTGTGACATGCTCTCTTGTCTCTCTGTGACACACTCTAGTCCCTCTGTAACATGCTCTCTAGTCTCTCTGTGACACTCTCTAGTCTCTCTGTGACATGCTCTCTAGTCTCTCTGTGACACTCTAGTCCCTCTGTGACGCTCTCTAGGTTCTCTGTGACACCCTCTCTAGTCTCTCTGACATGCTCTCTAGTCTCTCTGTGACATGCTCTTTAGTGTCTCTCTGACTCTCTAGTCTCTCTGTGACGCACTCTTGTCTCTCTGTGACACGCTCTCTTGTCTCTCTGTGACACTCTCTAGCTTCTCTGTGACATTCTCCAGTCTCTCTGTGACACTCTCTTGTCTCTCTGTGACACTCTCTTGTCTCTCTGTGACATGCTCTCTAGTCTCTCTGTGACAAGCTGACCCGACTACTCGGGGTGCGTTTGAAAAGTCCATCTTGCTTAGGAAGGTTCCTAACTGAGTGAAACGACCCAGAAGTATTTAAGTGTCGGCCATGTTAAGGACTGTTGGAATTCTCTAAATGGTAAGGAAAGGAGCTTCATTGTTTCCTTTATTATCTCCTTTAGCCTAGGAAACACTGGAGCATCCTTTACCAAAGGAGAGATGAAAAGACGACCCACAATGCTTTGCGTAAACTTCATTTAAAGTGACGCACCTGTTGACCGCTCATCAGAACAAGTGATTAACTAGATTAACTAGAATAACTAGAATAACTAGAATAACTTTACTAACCCTGATTTAAACCGTAAATCCAGTCAAACGTATAATCCACGTGATAAATGAAGGCAGTAGGGATGAACAGAGGAATATTACAGACATGAAAACTTTATCATTTAACTCATGATCACCATTTCATTTCTTCTCATTTCCATTTTATTTAAACAGTAAACGATCAGTCAGTGTTTTAAACTGTATTTGTTTTGCTATTTTGAAATATTAAAGTAAAGGTTTTAAGTTTGTAAATCACAACCAACTACAGCGATAAAGTGGGCATGTTGCTGTATTGTGATTATTATATTTATCATCATAATTACGCAGGGAAGACGCGGTTTAGAGAGCTTTATAGAGAAACCAGAGTAGACTCTGGAATAAATTTAACAGAGACGAGAGAATTAAAGACAAAATGATTAGGAAGGGAATAAAGCAAAAGTATTTAATATGGTTCTGAAACTAAAGGACTTGAACATTATTCATCTGGTTGTTTTGACTTAGAAAGTTCAGATTAAGAGAAAGGTTTCTGCTGGTCTAGATGTTCACAGTTCCTCTTCCTGAAGAGACTTTAGGATATAAAAATCTTACTGAGCTCATATCTCTGACGTTTTAGCGTTCACAGCACAAAACACAGAGAACGCACCGAGTGGAAGTTGCGAGTTTTGTAGCCCATCAACGTTAAATTGTAGTTTTTACTCGAAAAACACACGTCACGTCCGTAACATCCACCTAAGGAAAGTGCAGTCGGATTCCTTACTCACCACAGTTCTCCTTTCCTATCCTCTAACTCACACCTTTCCTTGACCCTGTGACCTTTCTCGTCGGGGTTAAGGAAAAGTGAATAGGAAAGGACTTAGGAGGTCATTTTTTGGACTTTTCGAACGCACCCTCAGTCTTTAGCCACAGTCTCTGTTCTCTCAGTCCACTGGCCCTAATATTGCGGCCTTTGGCCCCCTGGTGGCCCTCAGAGGAACCACAGGTAGGCAGGTAGAGGTCAGGTGCACTAAATAGAAACCCATCAGTGAAACATTAAGCGATGGTTGATGCTCTGATGCTCTGGTTAATCTTTAGTATGAGTTTCCCAGGGCTGCACCTTTAGGTAAAATGTGTGACTGTGATCATGCTGGCCAGTGTTGCATACATTAAAGTAAATAAACAGCATCATGAGTCCACGCTGGTTACCATGGAAATTCACAATTTAATAATCATTTTGAAGTGTGCGTTTCCCTACTCAAAAACATACTAATGTTGAGTAGAAAAAAAAAAAAAAACGAAAAACAAAACCTGAAGTTTGAACTTTATATTTTTCAAAAAAATTGAAAGTTAAAAAAGTTTTTCTCTAAAGTTCAACAGTGGCACTATTGTAGTCTTGAATTTCTTTCTCCAGGAACTCCTGGAACTGTTAAAGTTCTACTGAATCCAGCATGACTGCAGGTTAATGAGATATCAGTGAACACTGACATCCAATCACAGAGACTATTAATGCAGCCCCAGGCCTACTGATGAGAACAGACATCAGTTACCAGTGTTCAGCTGCTGGGTCCAATCAATTTTAGTGCTGCCACCAGATCTGCACTATATGGACAAAAGTATTTAGCCATGACCGTTAATTGAATTCAGGTGTTTCAACCAGTCCTGCTTCCTTAGGTGTGTAACACCACACACCTGACCATGCAGCCTCCAGTCTCACACATCTGTGATCCTAAACCGGTCATTCTGAGAGCTCAGTGACTTCCATGGTGGTTCTGGGATGGACGCCAGCTTTGCAACAAGGCTGTTGGATGTAATTTCCTCCCTGCTGGATATTCCACAGTCAGAGCAGCTCAGTGTCATGGTCTCTGCTCTCTTAGTCGTAGCTTTATCTGCACTACAGGGTTATCACTGAAGACTTTACCAGCCCTTTATTTCAAACTCCTGTATCCCAGACTCATCACTGTCTCATCTATCATCTTTAACAGTTGATCAGAGTGCTGTCAGACTGGCTGTCAGCTGTAGGAATATAAAACCATCCAGTGCTTTGACCCCGTTATTATGGTATTTAACTATTTCATTTCACTTCTATAACTGATCCACAGCTTGACTAGCAGACAGAACTGCTGCTGAGCATCAGAGAGACACTGGTTTCTACTGGAAATAATGACTGAGTCTGGTATGAATCTCCAGCTCTACAGATAGTCCAGCTCTGCAGATAGTCCAGCTCTGCCGATAGTCCAGCTCTGCAGATAGTCCAGCTCTGCAGATAGTCCAGCTCTGCAGATAGTCCAGCTCTGCCGATAGTCCAGCTCTGCAGATAGTCCAGCTCTGCAGATAGTCCAGCTCTGCAGATAGTCCAGCTCTGCAGATAGTCCAGCTCTACAGATAGTCCAGCTCTGCAGATAGTCCAGCTCTACAGATAGTCCAGCTCTGCCGATAGTCCAGCTCTGCAGATAGTCCAGCTCTGCAGATAGTCCAGCTCTACAGATAGTCCAGCTCTGCAGATAGTCCAGCTCTACAGATAGTCCAGCTCTGCAGATAGTCCAGCTCTACAGATAGTCCAGCTCTGCAGATAGTCCAGCTCTACAGATAGTCCAGCTCTGCAGATAGTCCAGCTCTACAGATAGTCCAGCTCTGCCGATAGTCCAGCTCTGCAGATAGTCCAGCTCTGCAGATAGTCCAGCTCTGCAGATAGTCCAGCTCTGCAGATAGTCCAGCTCTGCAGATAGTCCAGCTCTGCAGATAGTCCAGCTCTACAGATAGTCCAGCTCTGCAGATAGTCCAGCTCTGCAGATAGTCCAGCTCTGCAGATAGTCCAGCTCTACAGATAGTCCAGCTCTGCAGATAGTCCAGCTCTACAGATAGTCCAGCTCTGCAGATAGTCCAGCTCTGCAGATAGTCCAGCTCTGCAGATAGTCCAGCTCTACAGATAGTCCAGCTCTGCAGATAGTCCAGCTCTGCAGATAGTCCAGCTCTGCAGATAGTCCAGCTCTGCAGATAGTCCAGCTCTGCAGATAGTCCAGCTCTGCAGATAGTCCAGCTCTGCAGATAGTCCAGCTCTGCAGATAGTCCAGCTCTGCAGATAGTCCAGCTCTGCAGATAGTCCAGCTCTACAGATAGTCCAGCTCTGCAGATAGTCCAGCTCTACAGATAGTCCAGCTCTGCAGATAGTCCAGCTCTGCAGATAGTCCAGCTCTACAGATAGTCCAGCTCTGCCGATAGTCCAGCTCTACAGATAGTCCAGCTCTACAGATAGTCCAGCTCTGCAGATAGTCCAGCTCTGCCGATAGTCCAGCTCTGCAGATAGTCCAGCTCTGCAGATAGTCCAGCTCTGCCGATAGTCCAGCTCTGCAGATAGTCCAGCTCTGCCGATAGTCCAGCTCTACAGAGAGTCCAGCTCTGCAGATAGTCCAGCTCTGCAGATAGTCCAGCTCTACAGATAGTCCAGCTCTACAGATAGTCCAGCTCTGCCGATAGTCCAGCTCTGCAGATAGTCCAGCTCTGCAGATAGTCCAGCTCTGCCGATAGTCCAGCTCTGCAGATAGTCCAGCTCTGCCGATAGTCCAGCTCTGCCGATAGTCCAGCTCTGCAGATAGTCCAGCTCTGCCGATAGTCCAGCTCTGCAGATAGTCCAGCTCTGCAGATAGTCCAGCTCTGCAGATAGTCCAGCTCTGCAGATAGTCCAGCTCTGCCGATAGTCCAGCTCTGCAGATAGTCCAGCTCTGCAGATAGTCCAGCTCTGCAGATAGTCCAGCTCTGCCTATAGTCCAGCTCTGCAGATAGTCCAGCTCTGCCGATAGTCCAGCTCTGCAGATAGTCCAGCTCTACAGATAGTCCAGCTCTGCCGATAGTCCAGCTCTACAGATAGTCCAGCTCTACAGATAGTCCAGCTCTGCAGATAGTCCAGCTCTGCAGATAGTCCAGCTCTACAGATAGTCCAGCTCTACAGATAGTCCAGCTCTGCCGATAGTCCAGCTCTGCCGATAGTCCAGCTCTACAGATAGTCCATCTCTGCAGATAGTCCAGCTCTGCAGATAGTCCAGCTCTACAGATAGTCCAGCTCTACAGATAGTCCAGCTCTGCCGATAGTCCAGCTCTGCAGATAGTCCAGCTCTGCAGATAGTCCAGCTCTGCAGATAGTCCAGCTCTGCAGATAGTCCAGCTCTGCCGATAGTCCAGCTCTACAGATAGTCCAGCTCTGCCGATAGTCCAGCTCTGCCGATAGTCCAGCTCTGCAGATAGTCCAGCTCTGCAGATAGTCCAGCTCTGCAGATAGTCCAGCTCTGCCTATAGTCCAGCTCTACAGATAGTCCAGCTCTGCAGATAGTCCAGCTCTACAGATAGTCCAGCTCTGCTGATAGTCCAGCTCTACAGATAGTCCAGCTCTGCAGATAGTCCAGCTCTGCAGATAGTCCAGCTCTGCCGATAGTCCAGCTCTACAGATAGTCCAGCTCTGCCGATAGTCCAGCTCTACAGATAGTCCAGCTCTGCTGATAGTCCAGCTCTACAGATAGTCCAGCTCTGCAGATAGTCCAGCTCTGCAGATAGTCCAGCTCTGCCGATAGTCCAGCTCTACAGATAGTCCAGCTCTGCCGATAGTCCAGCTCTACAGATAGTCCAGCTCTGCCGATAGTCCAGCTCTACAGATAGTCCAGCTCTGCAGATAGTCCAGCTCTACAGATAGTCCAGCTCTGCCGATAGTCCAGCTCTGCAGATAGTCCAGCTCTGCAGATAGTCCAGCTCTGCAGATAGTCCAGCTCTGCAGATAGTCCAGCTCTGCCGATAGTCCAGCTCTACAGATAGTCCAGCTCTGCCGATAGTCCAGCTCTGCCGATAGTCCAGCTCTGCAGATAGTCCAGCTCTGCAGATAGTCCAGCTCTGCAGATAGTCCAGCTCTGCCTATAGTCCAGCTCTACAGATAGTCCAGCTCTGCCGATAGTCCAGCTCTGCAGATAGTCCAGCTCTACAGATAGTCCAGCTCTGCCGATAGTCCAGCTCTGCAGATAGTCCAGCTCTACAGATAGTCCAGCTCTGCCGATAGTCCAGCTCTGCAGATAGTCCAGCTCTGCAGATAGTCCAGCTCTGCAGATAGTCCAGCTCTGCCGATAGTCCAGCTCTACAGATAGTCCAGCTCTGCAGATAGTCCAGCTCTACAGATAGTCCAGCTCTGCTGATAGTCCAGCTCTACAGATAGTCCAGCTCTGCAGATAGTCCAGCTCTGCAGATAGTCCAGCTCTGCCGATAGTCCAGCTCTACAGATAGTCCAGCTCTGCCGATAGTCCAGCTCTACAGATAGTCCAGCTCTGCTGATAGTCCAGCTCCCAGTTAAACCCATGAATGTGAACCAGTGACGGCTCTGTGACAGTGTTAGTGAAGTTTATGCTAACCCATCAGCCCATCAACAGTGATGGCAGTAAGGAAAATCAAGTTTTCTTCTAGTCTCAGCTGGAGATCAGTGTTATCGTCAGGTTTAAAGGGACAGCCCTACTTTTGTCATGAGTGGAAAAATTACACAGACACTTTTTTAATTTCTCACTCAGACAAAAACATCAAACTTGACCCTTCACAGACTGTTCAGGACTCATTCTAATCATTTCACAGCAGTAAAAACCTAAAATATCGCTGCTTTATCTTAAAGTCACACAAAATACACAAATGTTTGCACATTAAAGCTTTTCTGGGTCAAACTGACATGTATCAAATCATGGAAAATCCTAATTTCAAGACCCGTGAATGCTGTTATGAATTTGTTTTTATGTTATTGATACTTGTACAGTGAGAAATGGAAATCTAATCTTAAAGACTTTAAACACCAACAAATATTTGTTCAGAGAAGAATATTCAGATTCATGCTGGGACTTTTGAGACGATTCCATCTGTCATTGTTTCCACGCTGAAGCTTCGGCCCTAAACTTTCCGTCTCCTCCATCAGCTGGGAACGTTAGCAGGCGCTGTACGAGCAACATGAGAAACTCTCAGCAGATATTTTCATCACAAGACCGAGCCAGCAAAGCATTTTCATGTCTGTGTGCCGTCCTACGATGGTGATAAGGAGGGGGTTTAGAAAGGCATCACTCTCATATATCAGTCCTCTCCCTGCTGTAGACACATTTATCCTGCTGTAGACACATTTATCCTGCTGTAGACACATTTATCCTGCTGTAGACGCATTTATCCTGCTGTAGACACATTTATCCTGCTGTACACATTTATCCGTGTGTTCCTGCGTGTTCCTCTGTGTTCCTGCGTGTTCCTGTTAGTTCCTCTGTGTTCCTGCGTGTTCCCGTGTGTTCCTGTGTGTTCCTGTTAGTTCCTCTGTGTTCCTGCGTGTTCCCGTGTGTTCCTGTGTGTTCCTGTTAGTTCCTCTGTGTTCCTGTGTGTTCCTGTGTGTTCCTGCGTGTTCCTGCGTTTTCCTCTGTATTCACATTTATTCCTGCGTGTTCCCGTGTGTTCCTGTGTGTTCCTGTTAGTTCCTCTGTGTTCCTGTGTGTTCCTCTGTGTTCCTGCATGTTCCTGTGTGTTCATGCGTGTTCCTGTGTGTTCCCATGTGTTCATGTGTGTTCATGCGTGTTCCTGCGTTTTCCTCTGTATTCCTGCATGTTCCTGTGTGTTCATGCGTGTTCCTGCGTGTTCCTGTGTGTTCATGTGTGTTCATGTGTGTTCCTGCGTGTTCCTGTGTGTTCATGTGTGTTCATGTGTGTTCCTGCGTGTTCCTGTGTGTTCCTGTGTGCACGTGAGCAGCTCTGCGTGTAATCAGCGTGTTTTGATGCTGAGTTGATTTTGTGTGGAATGGCAGAGCAAAGCTGGGGCCTCTCAGTCACGTGACCCGCCCTGAGCTACAGCGGGCTGGGGAACGAGAGAGAGAGGGAGGGAGAGGGGGAGTATGAGGGGACTGGGATGGTGAGGAAGGTTGGAACATGTCAGCGGGTAGAGAAGGAAGGAAGGACGGCAGAGACTAAAAAAATGAAATATTTCACTTCCGTGAGGAGTAAAAGGATTGTGGGAAAAGTTGGTAAATCTGGTGGAATCCAGAGCTGATAAAAAACGAGAGTGATCCTGAGTGTAGTGGGGTGGAAGTGGGCATCAGCTTTCACTCCAGCTATGGGGAAGGTAAATGCAGCGTGAGCTGTGAGAGCGCTGAGCTGAGGCGCAGAGACGAGCCACAGACGCCGTCTCTCATCCATCCCTTTATCTGTCTTGTGACTGCTGCTGAGGTGTTCACGTGAAACCCAGCTCTCCTCCTGCTGCTCGTGTCTGACCCGGCACCGCCAGGCCGAGGCTGCGGTTGGTATCTGAGAAAGAAATTTGGATTGTGCACGCATCTGTGGACATCCGTACAGATTTAGACCATGTCTGTAGGTGTTTGAAGTAGATTTTCTCTGCACAAAAATGGGCTGGACAGGAATTACCTTTCCCTTTGAGAAAGCACGGAGGCAAACAGCACATAAATCACATTAGTCACATGCTATTTGGCCTTTAAGGCACACCGTAGTTCAGTTACCGCAGCATGGAAGCAGCTCTGCTCACCTCAGTATCTTCTGACAGTGATGTAGAATCAGGACAGCAGCGCTCCAGAAAGCTCAGTGACCAAAGCTATCTGTACATCATGATTCTACCTTTCTGATCAACCATGACACATCCTTACACTTCCCTTCACCTCTGTGCTTTTACTTTTCTATCCAGGATAATGCTGTAGCTTTTGATGTACCCACTGTAGTTCATTTTCTTTCAAATAAAAACAGGATTTTATCCAAATGGAAGTAAAGCGCTTGGCTTATGTAAAAAGATAGCAAATAAAAAACAGTGGAGCTCAGTTTTAAGCATGAGAGGGTTTCTAACAGAGGAAGCAGCTAAATGTGAACTCCTGAAGAGTGTGAATGGTTGACATTAAACCAGGATCATGTGACATCAGTGAGTCATTTTGTACATGCCCTCCTCTCTGCAGTGTTAAACAGAGTAGCACTCTGAGGCGTCTCCTCTCTCTCAGGCATGGTTTCAGACCACGCTGGCGTAGCAGCGCAGCACTCAGTGGTTTTCAAGTGGTGGACTGGGACCCCAAACTGGTCACAGAGCTGTTCTTGGTGGGTCATGAATGTTTGCCTGTCAAAAGAATTTGATGCACAGATGCCCGATGTAGACGTTCAGACTGGGCGGTAAAACGGTAAAACATTATCCCAGGGAGCAGTCTGGTTGTTGGATTACAGAGTTGGTTTTCTAATGATGATGTGCTATTTATCAAGAAACTTAAAAGACATCCGACATTCACAGAGTCTCACAAAAGTATTCATGCCCATTGATCTTTTCCACCTTTCTTCACATTACAACCGCAGACATAAATAAGACTTATGTGGATTCTGCATTATAGACAAACACAAAGTGGGGCGTAATCATGAAGCTAAAGGAAAATTATACATGGCTTTTAAATTATTTTAAATAATGAAAATCTGAAAAGTGTGGTGTGCAAAAGTCTTCAGCCTAGGAGTCTGATACCTCTGAATAAAATCCAGGTCAACCAGTCACCTTCAGAAGTCCCCTAATGAGTGAACAGCCCCCCTGTGTGTGATCTAACCTCAGAATAAATACAGCTGTGAAGGCCTCAGACAGATGTTAGAGAACAAACAGCACCATGAAGACCATGAACACACCAGACAGCTCAGGAGAAGCTGTGGAGAAGGGCTGGGTTATGAAAATATATTTACAGTACTGTGCAGAAGTTTTAGGCGCGTTAGGGCCGATGTTTGAGGCTGAAGTAAGGCGTGTAATGGTGAGCATGCCCACCTGAGGGCCCCATGGGGCAGGAAGGAGGATCGACACAACCCAGGTCATGCTCTGGATGTCTTTGTACATTACCAAGGGAAAATAATGTGAATAAAACAAAACAAAAAGCACAGCTGTAGGGTGGAGTTCTGGGTAGATGTGGAGCTTAAACATAGCCTTGGGTACTGTTAGGGTGGAGTTCTGGGTAGATGTGGAGCTTAAACATAGCCTTGGGTACTGTTAGGGTGGAGTTCTGGTAGATGTGGAGCTTAAACATAGCCTAGGGTACTGTTAGGGTGGAGTTCTGGTAGATGTGGAGCTTAAACATGGCCTTGGGTACTGTTAGGGTGGAGTTCTGGTAGATGTGGAGCTTAAACATGGCCTTGGGTACTGTTAGGGTGGAGTTCTGGTAGATGTGGAGCTTAAACATGGCCTTGGGTACTGTTAGGGTGGAGTTCTGGTAGATGTGGAGCTTAAACATGGCCTAGGGTACTGTTAGGGTGGAGTTCTGGTAGATGTGGAGCTTAAACATGGCCTTGGGTACTGTTAGGGTGGAGTTCTGGTAGATGTGGAGCTTAAACATGGCCTAGGGTACTGTTAGGGAGGAGTTCTGGGTAGATGTGGAGCTTAAACATAGCCTTGGGTACTGTTAGGGTGGAGTTCTGGTAGATGTGGAGCTTAAACATGGCCTTGGGTACTGTTAGGGTGGAGTTCTGGTAGATGTGGAGCTTAAACATGGCCTTGGGTACTGTTAGGGTGGAGTTCTGGGTAGATGTGGAGCTTAAACATAGCCTTGGGTACTGTTAGGGTGGAGTTCTGGGTAGATGTGGAGCTTAAACATAGCCTTGGGTACTGTTAGGGTGGAGTTCTGGTAGATGTGGAGCTTAAACATGGCCTAGGGTACTGTTAGGGTGGAGTTCTGGTAGATGTGGAGCTTAAACATGGCCTTGGGTACTGTTAGGGTGGAGTTCTGGGTAGATGTGGAGCTTAAACATAGCCTTGGGTACTGTTAGGGTGGAGTTCTGGTAGATGTGGAGCTTAAACATAGCCTAGGGTACTGCTAGGGTGGAGTTCTGGTAGATGTGGAGCTTAAACATGGCCTAGGGTACTGTTAGGGTGGAGTTCTGGTAGATGTGGAGCTTAAACATGGCCTTGGGTACTGTTAGGGTGGAGTTCTGGTAGATGTGGAGCTTAAACATGGCCTTGGGTACTGTTAGGGTGGAGTTCTGGTAGATGTGGAGCTTAAACATGGCCTTGGGTACTGTTAGGGTGGAGTTCTGGGTAGATGTGGAGCTTAAACATGGCCTTGGGTACTGTTAGGGTGGAGTTCTGGTAGATGTGGAGCTTAAACATAGCCTTGGGTACTGTTAGGGTGGAGTTCTGGTAGATGTGGAGCTTAAACATGGCCTTGGGTACTGTTAGGGTGGAGTTCTGGTAGATGTGGAGCTTAAACATGGCCTTGGGTACTGTTAGGGTGGAGTTCTGGTAGATGTGGAGCTTAAACATGGCCTTGGGTACTGTTAGGGTGGAGTTCTGGTAGATGTGGAGCTTAAACATGGCCTTGGGTACTGTTAGGGTGGAGTTCTGGTAGATGTGGAGCTTAAACATGGCCTTGGGTACTGTTAGGGTGGAGTTCTGGTAGATGTGGAGCTTAAACATGGCCTTGGGTACTGTTAGGGTGGAGTTCTGGTAGATGTGGAGCTTAAACATGGCCTTGGGTACTGTTAGGGTGGAGTTCTGGTAGATGTGGAGCTTAAACATGGCCTAGGGTACTGTTAGGGTGGAGTTCTGGGTAGATGTGGAGCTTAAACATGGTCTTGGGTACTGTTAGGGAGGAGTTCTGGTAGATGTGGAGCTTAAACATGGCCTAGGGTACTGTTAGGGTGGAGTTCTGGTAGATGTGGAGCTTAAACATGGCCTTGGGTACTGTTAGGGTGGAGTTCTGGTAGATGTGGAGCTTAAACATGGCCTTGGGTACTGTTAGGGTGGAGTTCTGGTAGATGTGGAGCTTAAACATGGCCTTGGGTACTGTTAGGGTGGAGTTCTGGGTAGATGTGGAGCTTAAACATGGCCTAGGGTACTGTTAGGGTGGAGTTCTGGGTAGATGTGGAGCTTAAACATGGCCTTGGGTACTGTTAGGGTGGAGTTCTGGTAGATGTGGAGCTTAAACATGGCCTTGGGTACTGTTAGGGTGGAGTTCTGGTAGATGTGGAGCTTAAACATGGCCTTGGGTACTGTTAGGGTGGAGTTCTGGTAGATGTGGAGCTTAAACATAGCCTTGGGTACTGTTAGGGTGGAGTTCTGGTAGATGTGGAGCTTAAACATGGTCTTGGGTACTGTTAGGGTGGAGTTCAGGGGTAGATGTGGAGCTTAAGCATAGCCTTGGGTACTGTTAGGGTGGAGTTCTGGTAGATGTGGAGCTTAAACATGGCCTTGGGTACTGTTAGGGTGGAGTTCTGGTAGATGTGGAGCTTAAACATGGCCTTGGGTACTGTTAGGGTGGAGTTCTGGTAGATGTGGAGCTTAAACATGGCCTTGGGTACTGTTAGGGTGGAGTTCTGGTAGATGTGGAGCTTAAACATGGCCTAGGGTACTGTTAGGGTGGAGTTCTGGGTAGATGTGGAGCTTAAACATGGCCTTGGGTACTGTTAGGGTGGAGTTCTGGTAGATGTGGAGCTTAAACATGGCCTTGGGTACTGTTAGGGTGGAGTTCTGGTAGATGTGGAGCTTAAACATGGCCTTGGGTACTGTTAGGGTGGAGTTCTGGTAGATGTGGAGCTTAAACATGGCCTTGGGTACTGTTAGGGTGGAGTTCTGGTAGATGTGGAGCTTAAACATGGCCTAGGGTACTGTTAGGGTGGAGTTCTGGTAGATGTGGAGCTTAAACATGGCCTTGGGTACTGTTAGGGTGGAGTTCTGGGTAGATGTGGAGCTTAAACATGGCCTTGGGTACTGTTAGGGTGGAGTTCTGGTAGATGTGGAGCTTAAACATGGCCTAGGGTACTGTTAGGGTGGAGTTCTGGTAGATGTGGAGCTTAAACATGGCCTAGGGTACTGTTAGGGTGGAGTTCTGGTAGATGTGGAGCTTAAACATGGCCTTGGGTACTGTTAGGGTGGAGTTCTGGTAGATGTGGAGATTAAACATGGCCTTGGGTACTGTTAGGGCTGGTCGGAGGGTTGCCACACCCCCGTGTTGTCGTGCGTATGTTCTAGGCACCTGAAAACTGTTGGTGGTTGCTGGGCAGATTACCAGGGGTTTAAAGGCCCAGACTACAGAAACGCTGTTAAGCTCCACCTCTGCTGCTGAGCGACACACGTACATGTCAGATGTTTGGACACTGACTCTGGCCGCCCTCCCTCCTCTCTTCAGCCCGGCGCTGTGGACCATCAGGTCCCGTGAAGAACCGTTAGCGCTCTACATGCCTAAAACTTCTGCACAGTTCTGTATATACCAAGCTTTCTTCAGCTGGGACAAAGAAGCTGGTCAGAGTTGATGGAAAGATGGATGGAGCCAAACACAGGACAATCTTGGAGCACAACCTAGAACAGGCAGGAGACCTGAGACTGGGGTGGAGGTTGACCTTCAGCAGGACAACGAGCCTACACACACAGCCAGAGCTACAATGGAACGGCTTAGACTGAAGGCCCAGTCAACGTCCAGAAGGGGGATGAATACTTCTTTGAAAATGTTTGAGCAGCTGAACATTTTTGGAAATGTCAGTCCCAGTTTGTCATGGAGGAGGAAGTTTGAAGTCATGAGTCTAGACCACTTTAGAACCACTCAGTCTAAAAGCCTGCACCATAAAATAAATCTGCTTGACTTCATTTCACTAACAGTAAACGCACTGATAGGATTTACTTTAATAAGAATTCTTTATTGTCATTCAGTTTTTAAAGATTTTTCAAAAATAACTGGCAAACATTCTGTAATAGCCCTGTTTCCAGTGCAGTTCTGTATTGTTTTTAATATATCCTGGTAAAAGCATTAAGTTATCATCCTGTCAGAGTAAGAAAGGTCTAGAACGACATCCCCCTGGAGGAGAAGTGGAGCAGAGGGTTAACAAGCTAACACTCAAAGAGAGGAGAACATATGGCAGCAGAATGCTAAGCACCCAAACATCACAATCAAGGTAATGAGTCTGACAGGTCAGCTCTGCAGGGACGGACACGTTCAGGAACGAGTCGGGGGTTTAAGACAGAACCTGACAGGTCAGCTCTGCAGGGACGGACACGTTCAGGAACGAGTCGGGGGTTTAAGACAGAACCTGACAGGTCAGCTCTGCAGGGACGGACACGTTCAGGAACGAGTCGGGGGTTTAAGACGGAATCCACATGTTGGAATGGTCGGAGACATTAAGCCCTCCAACACTAGAAAGCTGCTGTTAGTTACCAGTAAGATGTTCAGACTGGGGGATAGAAACTAAAAGTATGCACACATAAATCAGAGAAGGGTTTAATAGTTCGATTTGAGCAGAAACATCTCTGAGCTTTTCATAAATATTGTCCACTTCTGATCAAAGTGCTGCTTACGCTGCTGACCTCTTCACCAGCAGCCATTGTTTACGGGCTGGCAGTTCTATTAAACCACGCCCCTAGCTCCTCCTTCTTTCTCCTTAAATGATGCTGGTTGGTCATTCTGGAACAAGCCTATCAGCTTAAAGCTTTCAGAGATGATCTGACTGATGACAAACATGGAGTCTGGTTGATCCATCGGCTTTGTAGATCCCATGTTACAAGAAGGCTTGTTGGGATTGGGCTGTTTTGGAGTGTCTGTTAGTATTTCAGGACTCTACTTAGAAAGACGCAGCAGTAATAAGGCATTAACAAACTACAGCCCTGAAAAAGCTGGGACATTGTGTAGAAACAACAGAGATTTGGCAAAGGTGCAGGTGCTCAACAGTGCAGGGTGCTAGAAGAAAGTCCCGCCCTCCTCTCCTGAACCTCCTCTCAGCCACATCGATCCAGACACATTTCCTGAGGGGGTGGAGTCAGGGGTGGAGTCAAACAGCTCATTAACATTTAAAGCCACAGACACAGAAACAGCTGGTTCTGAGCAGGGCTGAAACAGAGGGGTTTATAGACCTGCAGAAATCAATACTGGAGTGTTTTTACAGAAACAAACTTCACAGATATGTTTTAGAGACCTCTGAGAACAATATAAACTTGTCTTAAAAGGTCAAATATGTGACCTTTTATATCTTGTCTCTGTGTTGTATTCTATTAAATATAGGTTGAAAAGGAGGTGCAGATTACTGTATTTGGCTTTTATGTCCATTAAACAGTGTCCCAACTTTTTTGGAACTGGGGTTAGTAAAGAATCTTTTTGGGTGTGACCATCAGAAAGCAGAGGAAGTGTTGTGGACCTTGTTATCAGAGTTAAACTGGAGCATACTGGGACTAACAGCAGCAGTGAGAACGTTAATGTGTGTCTGTCCTGGTCTTGATGATGGTGGTTGTACACTATATTGCCAAAAGTATTGGCTCACCTGCCTTGACTGGCATATGAACTTCAGTGACATCCCATTCTTAATCCATAGGGTTTAATCTGACGTGGGTCCACCCTTTGCAGCTAAAACAGCTTCAACTCTTCTGGGAAGGCTTTCCACAAGGTTTAGGAGTGTGTTTATGGGAATTTTTCACCATTCTTCCAGAAGCACATTTGTGAGGTCACACACTGATGTTGGACCAGAAGGCCTGGCTCTCAGTCTCCGCTTTAATTCATCCCAAAGGTGTTCTATGGGGTTGAGGTCAGGACTCTGTGCAGGCCAGTCAAGTTGATCCACACCAAACTCTCTCCTCCATGTCTTTATGGACCTTGCTTTGTGCACTGGTGCACAGTCATGTTGGAACAGGAAGGGGCCATCCCCAAACTGTTCCCACAAAGTTGGGAGCATGGAATTGTCCAAATCTCTTGGTCTGCTGAAGCATTCAGAGTTCCTTTGACTGGAACTAAGGGGCCAAACCCAGACTTGTCTCCACTGCTCTAGAGTCCAGTGGCGGCGTGCTTTACACCACTGCATCCCACGCTTTGAATTGCACTTGGTGATGTATGGCTTGGATGCAGCTGTTACCATGGAAACCCATTCCATGAAGCTCTCTACCACTGTTCTTGAGCTAATCTGGCCACATGAAGTTTGGAGGTCTGTAGCCATTGACTCTGCAGAAAGTTGCCGAGCTCTGTGCACTATGACCTCAGCATCCTCTGACCCCGCTCCGTCATTTTACGTGGCCTACCACTTGGTGGCTGAGTTGCTGTGGTTCCCGATGGCTTCCACTTTGTTCTAATACCACTGACAGCTGACTGTGGAATATTTAGGAGCCAGGAAATGTCACCACTGGACTTGTCGCAGAGATGGCATCCTATCACAGTACCACGCTGGAATTCACTGAGCTCCTGAGAGCGAGCCATTCTTTCACTAATGTTTGTAGAAACAGTCTGCATGCCTAGGTGATGATTTTATACACCTGTGGACATGGAAGTGACTGGAACACCTGATTTACATTATTTGGATGGGTGAGTGAATACTTTTGGCAATATAGTGTATGTGTGCTGGGTCTCTGAGTAAACCTGGTTAAATCAGCTGTTAAATCAGCTGCTTACTGACAGACTTGTTGGCGTTGGTGATGATGCTCCTTGATAAAACTGTACTCTTCATGGCTGTGCTGTCTCTGAACTGTTCCTCAGTCCGTTTTTCCTTCTTCCCTCCTGAACTGAGACTTTAAGCTTTGTGTCTCCGGCTCTGTCCACAGCTCTAACACCTCTCCACTAACATCGTAGCAGGCGATAAACAAAGTGTTGATACCTGGATTCAGTCTTTGGTGTAGCTCTATGCTGGTTTTTCCTGCTTCATCTGCCCCCTTCTCTTTTTTCCTCCCTTCTTCCCTCTCTCCTTCTCTCTTTCCTGACCTGCTGTCTTTCCCTCCTGTTTGCACGCTGGCTTCTTCCTTCCGTCCTTCCTTCCTGCCTTCTCTCCTTACTTTTGCTCCTTCCCTTCTGTCCTGTCTTGTCCTTGGTTTGTCCATTTAGCCTTTGAAAGCACGCTGTACACTCCCACTCCTCAAGAGTACGGCAGGACATCCTCAACACCCATATCTCCGTCCACGCCCACCTACCCAGCTCCTGGGGCGCCATCACCATCCTCCACGACTCCCCCGACCCCCCCGCTAAGGCATTCTGCCTCCAGATTTGCCACCTCCCTAGGCTCTGCCTTCCACCCAGTCCTGCCTCACTACGCCACTGTCCCTAGGAGACAGCAAGCCCTTCCCCAGGCTCCGCCCCCTGCTCCAGCCCCCGCCCCTGTCCCAACCCCTCCTTCTAAGTCTGTGGTGTGGTCAGCCTGTAACTTCACGCCCTTACCTCCATCACCTCCTGTCATGATTAGCAGCCCCCCAGGGAAGGCTGCAGGCCCACGGCCGCTCATCCCCATCGCAGCGCCTTCCCCCCTCACCCAGAAGCCCCCTTCGCCAGCCCCAAACGGCCCGCCTATGTTCCCAGCACCTTCTCCGGTCACCATCCCACACAGCCACACCCCTCTTGGTATCACTTGCCCAACCCCGCCTCCCCCACCCACCCCACCTCCTCTACCCTCACCTATAACTGCCCCTCTGTCTTCCTCCTCCGTCTCGTCTCCCCCCTCCTCATCCCAAGCTCCTGGTGTGCCCTTTCCCTCCACAGCACCCCCCGCTGCTGCCGCCGCCGCCACCTCTGCCTCTGCTGAGCACCTCTCCCTCCCCGTGGGCCTGGGCCTGTCGGGACCGGGGGAGCCGGACACAGCTACAGGCCCAGAGCCCCACCCGCCTCAGTGGGGCTCCACCTGTCAACCCCAGCCCCAGGGTAAGGCCTCTAGTCCGGACTCTGTCTCTCTTTTTCTCCAACTCTCTCCCCTTTTCACTACTCACATACTAACGGGGGGCTCCTCACAGTGTTGACCCCGTTTACACCTTCTATTTACATCTGTGCTGGGTAATTAGATCCCAAGTGGTGATCCCAGACGTTTACCACACCTCAGTGCATACACATGATGCCTCTTTTTAAACTGAGGAGCCATTTTAAAGCATTTTAGCTCAAGGTTAGGTAACCCAGCATGCTACCTTCAGTAAAGCTGCTGGTAATGATGAATAGGAATAACTCAGTGATGAGCAGAGAGTCAGCCTGGTTAAAACTAAACCCTAGAGGTTCAGCTGAGGTGCATCTACCCTGGAGTTTTAAAAATGCCTTTAAAACCTCAGTAACCTTAAACAAAAAGGGCTGGGAGAGAGGAGGGATAAGACATGCCCACTCCCTCCTTCCTACTGTCCCTGATCAGCCACAACATCTTTCAGTCTTTGCTCCTTTAAAGGTCTGATTATTAGTCAGTGTTCCACCCATTCAAGGCAGACTTAGTACGAGTTACCTGAGTGTGAAGCCATGATGTAGAACACAGTTACTCATGCAGTTGACTTAGTTTTAAGAACAACATGGTTAATCTGTGGTCCCAGGTAATAGCACTACTTTCCCCATGTCACAGCATCGTCTCTGATTGGCTGGTAGTTCTGTGACATCAGGCCATGGGTAAGAAAGGCCTTACAGTTGAGCCAAGGTAGCATAGTGCTGAATTATTTGATTTTGGACAATTATCAGGAAAATAAAACACCAATACTGATAATCAGCTAAATGCCAAATATCAGCATCAATAACCAACCAAGCAGATGATCAGCCAGCCCCTGGTCAGGACCCACTACCAACTCCTTGTTGGACAGTTCTTACTTTTTTCAAATATGACCAATATTTTTATGAAAAATTGGCCAGTTTGGATTTGAGATGTTCCAAAAGATGTGACAAAGCAAAGAAATGAGGACATGACTTCAAAATTAAAGCTCATCATAGATTTTTGGCCACATATTATTTTCTAGACGTACATCTGGAATCCACTGAAAACGGCTTCACTGTGACAGCAGAGGGCGAGTAGTGCTGTCAGTTAGCGCACAGACAAGTCAGGCTTTTCTGAAGCATTTTATGCCAAAGAACAAAACATTAAATTCTCTAAAGCTTGTCAGACCTTATGTCAGGCATCCAAATAACTCATCCAAATATAATGTAGGCTTTAAAACGTGAGAAAATATTGTCCTATAGCATGCATGGATGCATAGCTACGAGCTGAGAGGGTAGTGGTTACTCTTTAACAGCTTTTCACAAACATGCATCTAAAGAAAACTGTGATGTACTAGTTATCAAACCAACTCTGTTAGATTGAAGTGACTCCTCAGTTCATGGCAACAGCCAGCGAGAATGGCCAGAGAAAGTACGCCGAAGTAGAACTGTTCAGTCAGCTAGGTATCTGATTACCCAGCATGGATGCTGATACAAGATCTAAACCGGGTCTTCAATGTGTAAACCTCGATACTGAGCTGGACACAGCACAAAGCGAGTCCCATGAAAGCTCCAGAGGAGTTTTGACTGTCAGCAGAAGGAGAGTGTGGGTCCTGGCTGCTGTTCTGCTGTCTCTGATATTAAAGCAGCTTTGTGACCGTTGTGCTTGATGAAGCAGTCATGGTGGTCGTTTAGGCCCGTCTAACTTCTGTTGTCAGTCTGCATGTTCGTCCATGTGCTGGCTGCTTTAAGTGTAACTGGCTGACTGTTCATCGGGTATGGATTCTGTGTTGTGTGTCAGTGAAGCATGTCCATCTGTATGAGAGTCATCTGTTATTCTGTGGATACAGATCAGCTGTGACCTTTTCATCTCATGGTTGTTGTTTTTTCTTCTTTCATGCTGTCCAGTCTCCACTGGCTGATCTGCTGAACACATTCATGACTAGTTCATCTGAGAATGACGAAGCAACCAGGGGACATCACTGCTTCTACAATAGTTGTTTCAGCAGCAGAAGTAGTTGTTACACAACTGCCAGGACATTTTTTAAATTTAATAATATTTTACGAGTAATGATAGTCATTAAAAATTCAGCAGTCTTCACACTACTTTAGGTAGTCAGGCAAATTAGCATTAAGCTAACGTAACTTGTGTTGTTGGTAGAGTGTGTTCAGAACTCAGCAACAAGGACTGGTTCAAGCTCAGTTAGTTCCCAGATTTTACCCAGCTCACTGAACCAGGGGAATTTATCCTTCTCATCACAACAACCTCATCTTTCAGCACACTGCTCTCTACTGTCACATCACATCCTGCTGTCAGAGCTTCTCTGCTCACACTGAGAGCAGATGTTACGGTTTAAAGCAGTGGTTCCCATCCCTTTTGTTTTTGTTCTCAGGGCTGTCCTAGTCTTAAAGAAGAGCTAGGTCCCCCCAGGGCCATCCTGGAAAACTTAAACTTCAATTTAAATTGTTTCGGATGACAAGATCCCAGCATGCAGCCTGCAGGTCAAAAGATCCATGTATAAGCTACCCATTAGCACAATGGCATAGTGGGGCCGCTCTGAACAAATAAACAAACAATTGGATAAGAATGTCAATAAAACAGGATCTTTTCATTTTTGAGAAAAAAAAATCAAAATTTTGAAATCTGAAAAAAAAAAAAAAAAAATCAAACGTTTACAAGAAAAACACTTAAAATATTTGACTTTAAAAATCTTAATTTCTTATCAACCAAAACTTGGAAGTCTTGAGATTTGAACCTGAAAACAGCTGATTGTGTGGATGAAAAATTAGGATTTTTGGTCCTTGGTAAAGATATTTCAGTGAACTGGGGTTATCAAACCACTGGTTGGGTTTCTTTTGAATGAACACCTTTAAAATAACATCAATTTATGACTTTACAATAAAGGAAATGTATAACTTTACAATGTTGTAAATTTATGACTTTACAATCTTGTAAATTTATGACTTTACAATCTTGTAAATTTATGACTTTTGACTTTAAGCTGAGCTCTTTTATCTGAATTTTTTGGATTGTTGTCTTTTGATAAATGTTCTCATGGACTTAATGTTGATCTTGTCGAGGGTAGGCTAACTAGCTTACTAGCTTCTTGAAGTCAAAGTGTAGTTTGTGACCAAAGGACAGCCTTAATTGGTGTGACCTTTGACCTGCTTTACTGGGTGTGAATGCAGAACAAGTCAGTAGTGAATCAGAACAAAACAAACACGTAGGTAAGAGAGAGTCTTTAGGTTGGAGTAGTTTTTGTTCTCTCTTTTCCAACATGGCCGACCACGGTGACCTCTGTCTGTCAGTGTTTCCATCATCAGTGTCATTAGTGTATTACTGTCTTCTAATAACCTTTGACCCTAAAGGTCATCATAACGACAGGCGCAGACTGGATTCCTGGTTAGATATTGATCACTGCTCAGCATGCTGACGTTCCATCATAGATTATTGATCAGTGTTTTAGATCAATGTTGGAGACCAGGAGCAGCCTCATTCTTATCAGTTTACTCATTTGGGTGTGTATGGGTGTGTATTCTTGCACTGAAAGTGTGTTTTCTGCTTGTTTAATGCTCAGCGCTTCGTCCTCGCTCCATTCATTCACAGCCGTCAGGTTAGAGAGTTCAATCAAACCTCTGTAGTGACAGAAGCTCAACATTTGAAGACATTAGATATGAATATGAAGCCTTCCTTCACCTCTGACCTCGCGGTCTAAACGGTTCTTCTAACTAACGCTGCATGTTTATGGATCATAACTGTGAAACCTCGCTGCATGCTCTCACTCTCTGTGTGGTCATGTTTTATTTTGTTTTAATATCTGACACTAACATTACTGCATTATAATTCCATGGTGTTGGTGTAACCTGACTAAGATGTCAGGCTGACATATTGGTTAATGTTTCTCTGTTTTCTGCTGTAAGCAGCTTTTTCTCTGACTGCAACCTGACTCTACATGTAGAGAAAATAACTGATTTGACAGTGAATGAAGTAAAAGCTGCATGTTTGAAACATATCGATACTCAGGCTCAAGGTTTGTCAGACTCATCAGACACGTCTCTGAAATTCAAAGCTGTCTTCATACATGCACTCCCAGGAATATTTAAAACATTTTAGAAGCTCTGCCTCTGAAAATGTCCCGAGTTGCTTGTTTATTCTTCCTCTCAGCGGTGAGTTTTCCCTCTGAGACGAGGAAAGGGTGACTGAGAGAACAAAGTTCCTGGGACTTGGCAGGAAAGAGGCTGGCTAGAGCTTTGACTTAATCAGAAACTAACATTTCCTGAGTTGTTCTTAGTGAACTGCATGCAACAGACAAACTTTTTACCCAAACTTCACCTTGACTTTTCCCACCAGCCCATAAATACATTTCCCATAACCCCCCTCCCTTGTTTAAAGCTCTTTTCACACATGTAACCCCAAAATATTCTTGTCTGCCAGAAAACAAATCCTGACTTCACTCTTTGTTCACACTAGTCTTTAACAGCAGGAAGTTTTCCTGCAATTTTCTTGTCTTGTCTTTTAATCACACTAGCACAAAACTCCTGAAAAATTCCTGCATTTACCAGGTTAAGATGCATTTGTGGGTGCAAACAACAGAGTTCTTCTCCCCTGACTTGTGACTGACAGGCAAACTGCAGGAAAACCTCCTTCTGTAAGGGACAAGAGTAAACGAGCAAGTCAGGAAACCTTCTGGGAACAAGCAGCTCGGGCAGATTTCAGGCATAGAGATCCTGGAATTTTCTAGGAATTCTCAGGAGCGCATGTGTGAAAACCCCTGGCAGTGCTCTGGTTTAATAAAAACTCCTGGACACATGAGTGACGGCCACAGTCACAACTTTTGGCCCAAACCTTACCCAGTCCCTTAGTAGATTTCCCTTCACCCACCTCTCCCTATTTAACAGCCAGGACTTCCTGCTGTGAAGGACAAGTGTGAAAGAGCAACTCTGGAAATGTTTCCTGAAGATTTTAGGATTGCATGTGTGAAAACAGGTTAAATCTCTGCATTTAAACATGCAGCAATAAAGAAATAAAGGGAGTTTTCTGTTGCTGTTTTCACACATGTACTCCTGAAAATCCCTCAACTTTCAGGAGGCCTGTCCCTGAAATCCTTCTGATGTGGTTGTTCACACATGCTGCCCACAGCAGGAGGCCATCCCTGTGGGACGGGGGAAGGGGGGGTCCTGGGAGGCATACATGAAGTAAAATGAATGATGTAGAGTGTCTAACAGAGTCCACTGCAATGGCTTTTAGACTTGTGTCAGTGCTACCTGGACTTTAGATGTAGCTCTGCAAACTTAGGGAGCAGCTTTTAGCTCTGCTGGAGTCAATCCTCCATTTTTGGTTATTCACAGTGAAGAATTAATCCTAATCCAGTGTGAAAAAAATGCCTAAACAGAGATGAGTGCTGATCTGGTTTAGTTGCAGTCAGAAAAAAACCCTCACTGTGATTCCTCTTCTGAAATGTGATGATTGACTAAATCTGACAGTTTGAACTTCTTCTTTCCCTCTCCGCCATATTGGCCCCTCCCCCACCCTATATCCTCTCCTCAACAGACTTGGTGCAGACCCCAGGGTTAGCCACCCCTCCCCCACCCCCGCCCCTGCCACCCGGCTCCACTGTGACCTCGGCTGCCGCCACACCGGCCGTCACCCCGACCACCCCGGCCGGCCATCCTCCTCCTCCTCCACCTCCTCCTCTCCCCCCTACTCTGACTCCAGGCGGGACCCCCCCTCCTCCTCCAGGTCCACCTCCTCCTCCTGGAGCCCCACCCCCTCCCCCAGCACCACCCCTCCCCGCCGGACTGTTCTCTTCTGCCGAGGACCGCCCCCTCTCAGGTCTGGCCGCTGCCCTCGCTGGAGCCAAGCTGCGCAAAGTGCCAAGGGTGAGAACTTGATTGGCCATGTGATCAGTGAAGGCGTGACAGCCGAGTCCACAAGCACGCTGCCGCTATCATACACCGATCACGCCAAATCGCACGGAAGCTCATTATTAGAGACGGGAGGTCATTATTAGAGAGGGGAGGTCATTATTAGAGGGACTGGAGGTCATTATTAGAGGGACTGGAGGTCATTATTAGAGGGACTGGAGGTCATTATTAGAGAGGGGAGGTCATTATTAGAGAGGGGAGGTCATTATTAGAGGGACTGGAGGTCATTATTAGAGGGACTGGAGGTCATTATTAGAGACGGGAGGTCATTATTAGAGACGGGAGGTCATTATTAGAGGGACTGGAGGTCATTATTAGAGGGACTGGAGGTCATTATTAGAGAGAGGAGGTCATTATTAGAGAGGGTCGGGCAGTATTAGAGGGACAGGAGGTCAGTATTAGAGGGAGTGGAGGTCATTATTAGAGACGGGAGGTCATTATTAGAGACGGGAGGTCATTATTAGAGGGACTGGAGGTCATTATTAGAGGGACTGGAGGTCATTATTAGAGGGACTGGAGGTCATTATTAGAGGGACTGGAGGTCATTATTAGAGACAGGAGGTCATTATTAGAGGGACTGGAGGTCATTATCAGAGACAGGAGGTCATTATTAGAGGGACTGGAGGTCATTATTAGAGGGACTGGAGGTCATTATTAGAGACAGGAGGTCATTATTAGAGGGACTGGAGGTCATTATTAGAGGGACTGGAGGTCATTATTAGAGACAGGAGGTCATTATTAGAGGGACTGGAGGTCATTATCAGAGACAGGAGGTCATTATTAGAGGGACTGGAGGTCATTATTAGAGGGACTGGAGGTCATTATTAGAGGGACTGGAGGTCATTATTAGAGGGACCGGAGGTCATTATTAGAGGGACCGGAGGTCATTATTAGAGGGACTGGAGGTCATTATTAGAGGGACTGGAGGTCATTATTAGAGGGACTGGAGGTCATTATTAGAGGGACTGGAGGTCATTATTAGAGGGACTGGAGGTCATTATTAGAGACAGGAGGTCATTATTAGAGGGACTGGAGGTCATTATCAGAGACAGGAGGTCATTATTAGAGGGACTGGAGGTCATTATTAGAGACGGGAGGTTATTATTAGAGGGACTGGAGGTCGTTATTAGAGGGACTGGAGGTCATTATTAGAGGGACTGGAGGTCGTTATTAGAGGGACTGGAGGTCATTATTAGAGGGACTGGAGGTCATTATTAGAGGGACTGGAGGTCATTATTAGAGGGACTGGAGGTCATTATTAGAGGGACAGGAGGTCGTTATTAGGAACGGGAGGTCGTTGTTAGAGGGACTGGAGGTCATTATTAGAGGGACCGGAGGTCGTTATTAGAGGGACTGGAGGTCATTATTAGAGGGACTGGAGGTCATTATTAGAGACAGGAGGTCATTATTAGAGACAGGAGGTCATTATTAGAGGGACTGGAGGTCATTATTAGAGGGACTGGAGGTCATTATTAGAGACAGGAGGTCATTATTAGAGGGACTGGAGGTCATTATTAGAGGGACTGGAGGTCATTATTAGAGACAGGAGGTCATTATTAGAGGGACTGGAGGTCATTATTAGAGGGACTGGAGGTCATTATTAGAGGGACTGGAGGTCATTATTAGAGGGACTGGAGGTCATTATTAGAGGGACTGGAGGTCATTATTAGAGACAGGAGGTCATTATTAGAGGGACTGGAGGTCATTATTAGAGGGACTGGAGGTCATTATTAGAGACAGGAGGTCATTATTAGAGGGACTGGAGGTCATTATTAGAGGGACTGGAGGTCATTATTAGAGGGACTGGAGGTCATTATTAGAGGGACTGGAGGTCATTATTAGAGACAGGAGGTCATTATTAGAGGGACTGGAGGTCATTATTAGAGGGACTGGAGGTCATTATTAGAGGGACTGGAGGTCATTATTAGAGACAGGAGGTCATTATTAGAGGGACTGGAGGTCGTTGTTAGAGGGACTGGAGGTCATTATTAGAGGGACTGGAGGTCATTATTAGAGACAGGAGGTCATTATTAGAGGGACTGGAGGTCATTATTAGAGGGACTGGAGGTCATTATTAGAGACAGGAGGTCATTATTAGAGGGACTGGAGGTCATTATTAGAGGGACTGGAGGTCATTATTAGAGACAGGAGGTCATTATTAGAGGGACTGGAGGTCATTATTAGAGGGACTGGAGGTCATTATTAGAGACAGGAGGTCATTATTAGAGGGACTGGAGGTCATTATTAGAGACAGGAGGTCATTATTAGAGGGACTGGAGGTCATTATTAGAGGGACTGGAGGTCATTATTAGAGGGACCGGAGGTCGTTATTAGAGGGACTGGAGGTCATTATTAGAGGGACGGGAGGTCGTTATTAGAGGGACTGGAGGTCATTATTAGAGGGACGGGAGGTCATTATTAGAGACAGGAGGTCATTATTAGAGGGACTGGAGGTCGTTATTAGAGGGACTGGAGGTCATTATTAGAGACAGGAGGTCATTATTAGAGACAGGAGGTCATTATTAGAGGGACCGGAGGTCGTTATTAGAGGGACTGGAGGTCATTATTAGAGGGACGGGAGGTCATTATTAGAGACAGGAGGTCATTATTAGAGGGACTGGAGGTCATTATTAGAGGGACTGGAGGTCATTATTAGAGACAGGAGGTCATTATTAGAGACAGGAGGTCATTATTAGAGGGACTGGAGGTCGTTATTAGAGACGGGAGGTCATTATTAGAGGGACTGGAGGTCATTATTAGAGGGACTGGAGGTCATTATTAGAGGGACTGGAGGTCATTATTAGAGACAGGAGGTCATTATTAGAGGGACCGGAGGTCGTTATTAGAGGGACTGGAGGTCATTATTAGAGACAGGAGGTCATTATTAGAGGGACCGGAGGTCGTTATTAGAGGGACTGGAGGTCATTATTAGAGGGACTGGAGGTCATTATTAGAGGGACTGGAGGTCATTATTAGAGGGACCGGAGGTCGTTATTA